>NC_090646.1:332571750-332586750 GCF_040937935.1 Hyperolius riggenbachi | reverse complement strand
AAGAGGAGTAAGGTAATGTCCATGTTTCCCTATGGCTCAAGTGGGCGATATAACAGTTTAACAGTGCGCTGACCAGGAAGTGGTTATGGGGTAATGGTCATTTTCAAAATGGAGGACCGAGAAATCCATTGATCACAGTGGACAAACAAAAAATTCTTCCCGACTATTTGCTTTAGCTGCTATGGCTCGGCATTGTATAAGATTGCTCAACTTACCATCCAGTATTCCCAAGCCTTTCTCCAAGTCTGATATTCACTACTGTGAGCCCCATTTATTTTATATGGAGGCCCAACTCACTACGTAAAAATGTTCATGCAAGTAAAATTACTTTTTTTTTTTTTTTGAATATTCACTAAGATGTTCCCACATGTGGTGAAACAGTTCAGTAAATCAAAAAACTTCAGGATAGTTCACAAAATTGTTTTTACCTAATGAAGCATTTTGTTTGATATTTTAAGAAATCATGCAGTATTTCATTCAGTATTTTAAGGATTATTGCAGTGCATGCAAAATTGAAGCCAGATGTTATACAATTAGCATTTTTTATTATGCTGACAAGTAGAATAGCTGGATAATGTACTGATTAAGGGCTCTGCCCCTGACACAGGAGACCAGGGTCCTTAACCTCCCTAGCGGGATTGACGGATATACACGTCAATACAAAACATGTTGAGAACAGTATTAAAGTGCATACATGGCAACACTCACCTGCACTTTATACTAGACCCTTGCTTGACATATTTTGGCAAGTTACAGGGAAAAAAAGGTTACGAAAATTAATTGGATCACTTTTTGCACAGAAATCCTGATGAATTTGAAGCCAGGGAGGTTAAGCAAGACTCCCTAAGGCTAATTTCACACCAGGACGTTGCGTTAGAGGGGGCGTTAAGGTCGCATAACGTCCCCCTAACTCAACGCCTGGTGGTGCTGGATCTGGACGTCAGAGTGAGCCGCGTTGTGCAGCTCACTCTGGCGTCAGTGATGCCGTGATGCGCACTCTTGTGCGCATGCGGCATCACGTGGTCCCGCCGGCCAATCGCCGCACAGAGCGGCTGCTCCAGGAAGTAAACACTGCACGTCATAACGTGCAGTGCATATTAATTAGCCATGTGCCTGGCCGCTCTCCGCTCCTCCCCAACATTACTGAGCATGTGCAAGCAGTACGTTGTCTTGTGACGCAGCGTTACAATGTAACGCAACGTCCGCACTGTGAACAGCCCCATTGATTTTTCATTACTGTGCGGTGGGCTGCGTTACAGGCTGCTCTAACGTGCGCCTGTAACGTCCCACTGTGAAACCAGCCTAACACTGCAGGTTACTGAGTACACTTTTACAAATTTTAGGATTATTATTTTGCCAGTCCACGGTGCATAAAATTGAATATAAAATTTGCAAAATTTGCATCATCTCAAAAACCATTTGCATCTCATTTTCCATTAGCCAATTAGGCCCGTTTGAAAAATGGGCGCTAGTTTGACAGCCAGTGGACGTCCGTACACCCAGCCACACACGTACACCCGCATTGGCATGTATGCCCGTACCTCACAAATCAGTCATCTATCTAACTCATTGGTAATTTTAGTTTTCCATGTGGTAGCAGTCTTTGTCAATGGACATTTGACAAAAGGTTTTGTAAAATCAGATTCTGTTTGTAATATGTCACTAAGCTGCGTGGGTTGATAAAACATTACCGGTACTTTGTATTCAGTCTACTACATTAGTCTGAAGCCTAAAAAAAAAACAACTATTTTTACTAGGCAGTCCTGTTCAGCAATAAGGCCATAGTTGAAACGCCGCAAAATTCCATGACTTTCCAGGCCGTGGATTTTGCTTCTCAGGGGAGGCAGAGCCTTGAGCTTTAGCTCTGCCTCCAGTCACGTCAATCTCCGCAGATCTCCACCTCTCCCGCCCCTCTCTTTCAAGGGGCGGGAGGAGGCGGAGATCTGCGGATTGACACAACCCAAGGAAGAGTGCTACTGCACAAAGCTCTGCCTCTACCCCGGAAGGAGCCCTGAATTTTGCCCTGGGGATTTCGGGGGTATTAATCGATTGTTCTGCAGCGGGAATGCGGCATTTCAGCTATGGCCTTATTGCTGAACCGGAATGCCTAGTGAAGAAAAAGGAGGCATTATTTTAGGTTTCAGACTCTTTTTAAAAGGAAGGCAACTAGAGGTGTGTACACACGAGACTATAGTCGTTTGAAACTATCGTTCCCCGATCGTTTCAAACGACGATCGTTTAAAAAAAGCAACCAACGATCATTAAGTCTAACGACGGACGAGCTAGATCGTTAAAAACGAAAGATCTAGCTTTGCGGATTTTTACCAACGACGGTCGTTTGCAAAAGTAGTACATCGTTGGAAACGGTCGTTCGTACTAGGCTTGACATGCGCATTTCGATATTTCTCCATGAAACTTCATTTTTATGCGCAAGCGCAATAGTTGCTTTACGTGATGTAACGTTCGTTCTAACGATCAGATCGTTACACACATTTTAAAACTAACTTTACTTAGGTAGTTCTTTCATCAATTAAAAGTTTGTTCGTCGTTCTCAACAAACGATCGTTGTTGCATGTGTGTACGTAGCATAGTACTGACCATTGCAGGACCCCACAGCTAACAATTTCCCATTTTGAGTATGATCAATTTACCATGGCTCTTTACCTTCTGTTCCTCCCCTAATCCCTCTATCCCCAGCTTCTGCACCAGGTAGTTGCACAACACATCCATTGAGAAGAAAAAAGGAGAGAATCATATAAATATATAACTTACTGCTAAAAGACTCCGGATATTGCTTAGCCAATTTCCCTTTTAACATCCTGCGCAAGAAAACAACAATATACATCAGGTACCACTGCTCAGATACTGGTATACACAAAAAACACATTGGTACTTAATACAGAAATGGTAGACAATGTAATAAGTGATAGTGACAACTGTATATAAATAAAACATTTTTAAAGGAACTTACAAGACACAAAAGGTAGACAACCTTGCCCTTGAGAACTTACAATCTAAAGGAACAAGGAAGGAAAAAAGGTGGGGAAATATAGAAGGTGCTCATCCAAGTTTGTTGTATTATTAGATCATCTTTAAACACTTAAAGACCACTGGCTTTAACACCCCAAGCGGCTATTTTTTTTTTTTTTTTACAATTAAGGCCACTGCAGTTTTAAGGGCTCACTGCAGGGCAACACAACACAGCACACAAGTGATCCCTCTCCCCCTTTTCTGCCCACCAACAGAGATTTCTGTTGGTGGGCTGCGATTGCTCCCAGGATGTTTATTTTTTTTTATTCATAAATATTTTTAAAATAAATGTACTTTTTTTTTTTTTTTTAGTTTCTATCCCTCCCTCTTTTCCCCCACGCAAGCCAATTACAGCGATTGGCTGTCATAGCCTTCAGCCTATGACAGCAGATCGCTTCTCTGCCTCCAGAGGGGACTGCCGTGTCACACAGCTGTCCCCAGTACAACGCTGCCATAGATCGCAGTGCTGTACCAATGTAAATAGATGGCGGTTTCGCCATCTAACAGTCTCCTAGCGGTGATCATGCACATGGTCTCCTGCAAAACCCCACCCCAGGACTCCATGCCAATTGGCGTGGAGTGGTCCTGGGGCTGCCACCGTGTTTAAGACAATCGGCGTGGAGCGGTCGGCAATGGGGTTAAAAAGAAACTATCAAACAAACTGTCATTCTGTAAACCCCACATACCTGTAGAGCTTTTAGCCAGTAATAATAGAAAACTTTTCAGAAGTCTCTGATCACAGCCAGTGTGAAAGGAATACTTTGAGTATCAGCTTTTTGTAACAAAGTCAGTGTTGAGGCCAGAGCCAGGAATGATTTACTGTTTGTTTCTGCCCTGCCTACATACACTGCTTTCTCACAGATCATATGAAAACAGCTGAGAGATTTTTCAGCTACAGAGAAAGGATCTGAAGAGGACTTGTACTTTATTCCTGTACTTGCATGCTTACACCCACCATTAAGAATGAGCTTCTCCTGGCTGTAAATTTGGTTTACTTTAAAACTGCATAAGGCAGACAAAGGCACAGGAACAGCTGATGAGTTATATACACACTATTTGATGCTATATTTCTGCTTTCTATAATTCTGAAGAAATTTCAGTCACTGGATTACCAGTGAGGACTGTTCTGTATGCTGGATGTGCTGGGCTCAGTCCTCCATGGTAGTGCCCACAGTGAAAACTGTTCTCTGTAAATATCATCTTCACATAGAAAAAATGAAAATATGAAAAAAAAGCCTTTGTATTGCTATTTGCTAGTAATTACTGGAAATATATGTGGCATTTAGAATTTTAGTTAACTTTAATAGGTGTCCTTTAAAGTGATCCAGAGGTGAAAATAAACTGATGAGATAAGTAATTGTATTTATTATCCAACACCTATTTAAACATTTACGAAAGTATGTTTAATGGTTTATGGTCTCTAATTAGTGGCAGCCTATTAAGTGTCCCATAGTTAAAAACAAACAAACAAACAAACAAAAAAAAAACCATGAACTAATGACCTTTTTCTTTCATCCCCTGCTCTCAGAAGTTGTATTCTGCCAGGAAAACTTTTATGGCTGTAATTTGCTTATCAGTGATGTTTACTACATTCCCAACAAGATACTGACAAGACAAAAGCTGTCACTTGCATGTCTGAAAATGAACGCTTTCAGGCAGCAAAACAAGGAAAACAGCCTGTTTTATTAATATGTTTTGTACTGTACATACACAGATCTCAGGTCACATGTTGCCTCAAGATTGTAAGAGCACAGCTTGACCAGGGGCTGAAAGCAGAATGGCTAAGTTAGGAGTACATTTAAAAATGCCCAAGCTAACTTAAGAGCTGCAGAAGCTAAAAACAAAAACAAAAAACAAACAAAAAAAAAAACAAACCCAAAAACCTCACACCAAAAACCGGTTATGCGGTTATGGGCAAATAAAATAGCGGTAGTAGAATATAGGTAACTTTACAGATATTCTACTACTTAATTGATACAGTATAGTGAAATATCAGTAATATTCACTGATATTTCAATATAACCTAACCTCTCCCAACTCACACAGAACCCTCACCTGGTGGGAAATAACCCCTCTACAACCACCAATTACACCCCCCCCCCCCCAGCGGGCAACCAATAGCTCCCCCATGGCACCTAACCTTAATCTCCCCTCCCCCCAGTGACAAAAATGGGCACTCATTACAAAGTGGACACCGAGGCAGCTTCGGGACCCCTATTGGTAGATGCATTCTACATTTTTTTTCCACTTTTTTTAGCTGCTCAGTAGGTTAGATTGTATTCCTACTTGAAAAGTGTGTTGTAAAGAGACACTGAAGCGGAAAAAAAAAATGATGATATAATGATTTGTATGTGTAGTACAGCTAAGCAATAAAACATTAGGAGCAGACATAAGTCTAATATTGTTTCCAGTACAGGAAGAGTTAAGAACCTCCAGTTATCTATGCAAAAGAGCCATTTAGCTCCACGACTTTGAAAGTTGCAGAGAGCTCTGTCTTCTGAAGCTTGTTATCTCAACTGTCAGTCACTGTGATTTTTTTCTTCAGCAGAGGCCAGGTCAATAGTTCACTGGCCTGCTCTGTAAAATCATTTAGAATGCTGAGTAGTGTGTAAGCAAATATTAGAGAATGATGCAATGTAATAAACACTATATAACTGAAAATAAAAATATGAGAATATTTTCTTTGCTACCAATGCTCTAGTAATTATTCGTACTTCACAACCAATTCATTATATCATAATTTTTTTTTCCGCTTCAGTGTCTCTAATTGCGAGAGGCATGTGAGAGATCCTGTATACGTGAATGGAAGGAGGTTATCGTAGGGAAGGAAAGAAAGTTTGTGTGTAGAGCAGAAGGCTGTGGTTGGGATTTTATTAGTAGACTAGTGAGGAGATGTACTGGGGAGAAAGATTGGTAAGAGCTTGGTAGGTTAGAATTTAACAACTTCAGCCTACAGCGTAGAAAATCTCATGCATCCGAGCAACGTTCACCTCCCATTCATTCGCCAATAACTTTATCGCTACTAATCACAATTAATTGATCTATATCTTGTTTTTTCCGCCACTAATTAAGCTTTCTTTAGGTAGTACATTTTGCTAAGAATTATTTTTTTCTAAATCCATTTTAACAGGAAGATTAAGAAAGAAATGGGAAAAAAATCATTATTTCTCAGTTTTTGGCCATTGTAGTTTAAAATTAATACAGGCTACCGTAATAAAAACCCATGTATTTTATTTGCATATTTGTCCCGCTTAATACGCCTTTTAAATTATGTCCCTATCACAATTTATGGCGCCGATATTTTATTTAGAAATAAAGGTGCATTTTTTCAATTTTCGTTCATCACTATTTACAAGCTTATAATAATAAAAAAAAAAAAATTAATAAGATGCTCTCTTAACATGTATATTTAAAAAGTTTAGACCCTTAAGTAACTTTATGTAGTGTATGTGGGTGATTTTAGTTTTGGAGGTAAACAGCTATTTTTAGGTGTAATATAATGTAATTATTTAAAAAAATGTATGTGGGTGCAGTTTACTATTTGGCCACAAGATGGCCACAGTCAAAAAAGTTCCTGGAGCGTACAATCACGCTGCCAGGAACTATTAGGAGGCTGCAAATTTTTTTCCCGGGCAGAAATACCGCGCTCTCTGCTTAGAAAGCGTCGGTATTTCGCAGGGGGGCTTAGATCGGTGAATGGGAATTATATTCCCATTCACTGATCATGGGGCTAGCGGCAGGCAGCGGAATCGCGCCCGATTGCGCGCACCACACTGCAGGAGCAGCACAGTCTATCTAGACGGATATATCCGTCTAGATAGGGCCAAGTGATTAAAGTCTAAAGTGAATCGTCCAGTTAAATGACAACTAATGAAGCATTACAGAGAGGAGCAGCAGATGAGAGGAGGGAGAGTCGAGTGGCTGACTTAAGTACAGACTGCAGGGAAACAAGTCTGTTAGATTACTTCCACTAGTGTATTGATTTGACAAGACTACATTTAGATTGTTTTTGCTGATCTGATTGGAGGGAAGGGATGCGGGCGGGGACCGGCGCTATGGAGGAGGCGAGGGAGCGGCAGACTGACACTTCACATGTAAATAGCCGGCTGGTGACACGCTGCGTGTCACCAGCACGGCGATTGATTTATGGGGGATAGCAGAGTGCAGAGGGGGGGAAACAGTATAGCAACAGAGGCTTGGTCATTGTATGCAGAACCAGCCTCTGTATGCTAGATGGATTCTTAGAACCCACCTCGGGTTCTCTTTATTTAGTTGTGTCATTTTACAATCAGTCATATTATCACAGTTAATTGCAAAATTCCTACCTTATCCTTCTGAATATTGTGTCCAAGTCCTTCTTCATTTCCACTAATGTCCTTGTATGATGCAAGAACCTATCAGTCATCTGCTGCAGTCGTGTGCAAGAAAGACCATTGAAATTCAGAAGCATCTCATTGGTTTTCTCAAATCGGTCAAGCCTGGAGAAGGGGAAAAAAAAAAAAAAAGGAGTATAGAATAAAGGAAGCCTGATAGTGAATATCCTGGAAGATTCCAAGAAAACTTGCTATTGAGAACGTTGCACCTCATGTAAAAACAGTCCCAGCACCTGAGATTAAACAGCATAAAAAGTATATTATTTTCAACCCGGTTCACGGGTACTTTAAGGCGATCTTCAAAAGAAAAAAAAAATGTATACAGTACATTGGTTAAAAATTGCAGAAGAAGGTTTAAACAAATACTCTTCTTGTACTGGTACGATGGGTTTTAAATGCCACAATTCTTTTTATTTCATATGCTGGTAAGATAGTGTTCAATGCCATCATTTGTTGTATTTCATGTGCTAGTAAGATGGGCTTTAAATGCCACAATTTGCTCATAACAAATGGTTTATATTGTGTGCCTAGTCACCCCATCACCCGGAGTCTGCGGTATATGATGTTTTAGCAAACTAGTGGTCTTATCCATTAGTCATAAATTATCTAGCATCCCTGTGAGACCCTCCTGAAGTGGATCCGAGATTAAGTTTTACTCATTGCATAATTGTGTTCATTTCCTATTCTTTATAGGGCATTCCTCAAGCCAAATACTTTTTTGTTTTTGTTTTAATGCTTTAATTCCCTATAAACTAAATACAGTGGGTTGCAAAAGTATTCAGCCCCCTTGAAGTTTTCCACATTTTCTCATATTACTGCCACAAACATGAATCATTTTTATTGAAATTCCACGTGAAAGACCAACACAAAGTGGTGTACACATGAGAAGTGGAACGAAAATCACACATGATTCCAAACATTTTTTACAAGTAAATAACTGCAAAGTGGGGTGTGCATAATTATTCGGCCCCCTTTGATCTGAGTGCAGTCAGTTGCCTATAGACATTGCCTGATGAGTGCTAATGACTAAATAGAGTGCACCTGTGTGTAATCTAATGTCAGTACAAATACAGCTGCTCTGTGAGGGCCTCAGAGGTTGTCTAAGAGAATATTGGGAGCAACAACACCGTGAAGTCCAAAGAACACACAAGACAGGTCCAAGACAGGTCAGGGATCAAGTTATTATGAAATTTAAAGCAGGCTTAGGCTACAAAAAGATTTCCAAAGCCTTGAACATCCCAAGGAGCACTGTTCAAGCGATCATCCAGAAATGGAAGGAGTATGGCACAACTGTAAACCTACCAAGACAAGGCCATCCACCTAAACTCAAAGGCCGAACAAGGAAAGCGCTGATCAAAAATGCAGTCAAGAGGCCCATGGTGACTCTGGACGAGTTGCAGAGATCTACAGCTCAGGTGGGAGACTCTGTCCATAGGACAACTATTAGTCCATGCACTGTACAAAGTTGGCCTTTATGGAAGAGTAGCAAGAAGAAAGGCATTGTTATCAGACAGCAAAAGAAGTCCCGTTTGCAGTTTGCCACAAGCCATGTGGGGGACACAGCAACCATGTGGAAGAAGGTGCTCTGGTCAGAGGAGACCAAAATGGAACTCTTTGGCCAAAATGCAAAACGCTATGTGTGGCAGAAAACTAACACTGCACATCACTCTGAACACACCATCCGCACTGTCAAATATGGTGGTGGAAGCATAATGCATCTCTTCAGCAGGGACAGGGAAGCTGGTCAGAGTTGATGGTAAGATGGATGGAGCCAAATACAGGGCAATCTTGGAAGAAAACCTCTTGGAGACTGCAAAAGACTTGAGACTGGGGCGGCGGTTCACCTTCCAGCAGGACAATGACCCTAAACATAAAGCCAGGGCAACAATGGAATGGTTTAAAACAAAACATATCTATGTGTTAGAAGGGCCCAGTCAAAGTCCCGATCTAAATCCAATTGAGAATCTGTGGCAAGATCTGAAAACTGCTGTTCACAAACGCTGTCCATCTAATCTGACTGAGCTGGAGCGGTTTTGCACAGAAGAATAGGCAAGGATTTCAGTCTCTAGATGTGCAAAGCTGGTAGAGACATACCCTAAAAGACTGGCAGCTGTAATTGCAGCAAAAGGTGGTTCTACAAAGTATTGACTCAGGGGGCCGAATAATTACGCACACCCCACTTTGCAGTTATTTGTAAAAATGTTTGGAATGATGTACGATTTTCGATCCACTTCTCACATGTACACCACTTTGTATTGGTCTTTCATGTGGAATTCCAATAAAATTGATGCATGTCTGTGGCAGTAATGTGACAAAATGTGGAAAACTTCAAGGGGGCCGAATACTTTTGCAACCCACTGTAAACCACTCCCACAGGTTTTCAGAGAGCTAAGGCACTTTCAGACAGTAGCAAGGGCTCATGGGAGCTCAGTCTGGGCAGGAGGAGGGGGAGGTATTACTAGCCAGAGATTTCAAAGGCAGAGGGGAGGAGGGAGGAGGAGGGGGGATTAGTTTTCTTTGCTCAAGATGCAGATAACCCTGCCTCTGTGTAATGTTTACAAACAACATGGCTGCTGTCATTGTATCACAGGAAGAAATATTCTTATTCTATTAAAGCTGTTTGCAGCTAGATTTGCTGTGTAAACTATCTAAACTTTAGCTAAGATATATTGACAAGTTACTTGTTATAGTTAGTTTTTCATCTCGGGTCCGCTTTAAAGAGGACTCGAGGTGGGTTTGTGACAAACATTAGGACATAGAGGCACATTCTGCATACAATCACCAGCCTCTGTGTCTTTACAGTGTGCCCTTAGGCTCCCCTCCCCCCCTGTGCTCTGCTGTCGCCCAATATAAAAACCGCCAGGCTAGTGACATGCAGATTGTCGGTAGTCTGCCGTTTACTTTCTAGCTGCCACTCACCGTCGTTCCCCCGCCTCTTGTATAGCGCAGCTCCAGGCGGGGAGGGAAGGGACAGAGGCGGGGAGCTGCACTATACAGGATGCGGGGGAGCGGCGGTGAGTGGCAGCCAGAAGGTAAACAGTAGACTAGTGACAATCTGTGTGTCGCTAGCCTGGCGGTTTTTATAATGGGGGACAGCAGAGCCCACTAAAAGGACACAGAGGCTGGTGATTGTATGCAGAATGTGCCTTTGTGTCCTAATATTGATGTCACAAACCCACCTTGGGTTCTCTTTAACCACTTGATGAACACAGGCTTACACCCCCCTAAAGACCAGGCTATTTTTCAAAATGCAGGGCTGTGCAGCTTGGTCAGGGTGCTGCACAGCCCTGCAACTTAGCACACAACTGGCTCTGACCTCCTTTTAGTGTCCTTAATAGGAAACTCTGCCAGAGGTCTCTGATCGCTGCTGCAAATTTTTATTTATTTATTTATAACAAAGGGGAGGCTTTTCCCTCCGTCCTTCCTCTCTCTCTCCCGTGCCATCCTAATCGCCATAGGGGGGCGATCGGCACTTATCCCCGCCTCTCATAGGCATCACAGCCTATGAGAGGGCTCCATTCCCTACCCAATCCGGGGGACAGCAGAGTGTCTGTTGTACAGCGCTGCAGAAGATCGCAGCGCTGTACAAAGGTAAACAAAGGGTAATTTGCGGAAAAAAGCCTGCTAGCCGCGATCGCTCCATGAACCGGCAGGGAACAATCGCACATGCACGCACGCATTCCCTGCCTAACTGCAGCTCCAGGACTTGACGCCAATTGGCATCAGGCGGTGCTGGGGCTGCCACCGCGGTCACACCCATTGGCGTGACGCGGTTGTTAGGTAGTTACGTCATCTAATTACATTTATTTAGGTTTGCAAAAGAATGTTTCTCCTCCAAATGAACAGTGTACATAAGCTGTGTGTTTTAACATCTTATTAACATAGAGGAACTAAGTCCTAACAAGGCTCATTAACCGAAAGCTTACTTTTTATTTACCTGTAAGTTAGCTAGTAAA
Organism: Hyperolius riggenbachi; assembly: GCF_040937935.1. NCBI lineage: Eukaryota > Metazoa > Chordata > Amphibia > Anura > Hyperoliidae > Hyperolius > Hyperolius riggenbachi. The sequence goes on along the minus strand of NC_090646.1, from coordinate 332,575,391 downwards.
TGGTGGTATCCCAATTCAAAACTTTTTGCTTTACCGACAGCCAACATGGTACAACACTCTACTGCTTCTACTATAAAACATACTATAGAGTCATAATTTATATTAGAAGTGCTTATCAACCCAGACTGGGGTGGGATATCAGTGACAACTTATAAAAGATTCATGGAAGAATTTCAGAGTTTTCTTCCTGCTAGCCATTTGGGAAATCAACCATTGACCGGAACACTGAAGACTAACGTTCACTGCTGGGGGGAATTCAGTACCTGAAAAGCTATGAGCCTGGTTCATCAAGGAAGTTGATAATATCTAATAGCAATAATATCTAATAAAATGTATTAAAAACTTAGCACTAGACTGTGTGGGGGATTTGAAAAGGTCTTCCAGAGAAGCCCTCGCTCTCAGTCAGTGGTTGACTGAATGAGCTGACTGAGCCATCAGCACTGTTGGGGATTCCTTATGTTGTAATGTAGAAACCAGAGCAAAGGCTTCCGTTATCCACCTGGCAATAATGGACAACTGTAATAAGGGATATGAAAACTGCCACATTTATTTCCTTTTAAACAATACCAGTTGCCTGGCAGCCCTGGTGGTTTATTTGGCTTCAGTAGTGTCTGAATCACACCAGAAACAAACATGCAGATAATCTTGTCAGCTCTGACAATAATGCCAGAAACACCCGATATGCTGTATTGCTAAAAGTATTAGAGGCAGATGATTATCAGGAAAGCCAGACAACTGGTATTGTTTAAGGCTAGTTACACACCAGGACATTGCGTTTAGGGGACGTTATAGAGCACATAACGTGCCCCTAACACAACGCCTGGTGCTCTCTGGTGTGAACGTCAGAGTGAGCCGCGTTGTGCAGCTCACTCTGGCGTCCGTGATGCATACTCTTGGACGCATGCGGCATCACGTGGTCCGGCCGGCCAATCGCCGCACAGAGCGGCCACTCCAGGAAGTAAACACTGCACGTCACTGAGTGCAGTGAATATTAATTAGCCATGTGCCCGGCCGCTCTTCCCTCCTCCCCAACATGACTAAGCATGTGCAAACAGTCTAACGCGGCTTAGCCACGTAGAACGCACAGCATACAGCACTTTGCTGCGTTACAATGTAACGCAACGTGGGCAGTGTGAACAGCCTACTTGTGTTACATTGCTGTGCGTTGGGGGAGCGTTACAGGCTTCACTAACGTGCGCCTGTAACGTCCCTGAGTGCAAGAAGCCTAAAAGGAAATAAATAATGCAGTCTCCATATCCCTCCCGTTACAGTTGTCCTTTTAAACCTCTAGTCCTTCCAGTTACAGAATAAACAGTTAGTGCCAGTTTACACTGAGAACATTGCAATCAGTTTTAAAGGATACCAGATGTAAAATAATAATAAAAAAAAAAAAAAAAAAAAAAAAAACCAATATGCAGTTGGTAGAGGAGTATGAGCTAATACTTAACGCCCCTTCCATTCCCCTTCGTCAGCCGCCGTTCTCCCGTAATCCATCCCAGTCTTCTTGCAAGTCAGACGACTTTCCTGGCTTGTAATCCGGACATAATGTGATGCATGTCCTTTCTGCTCCCCCGTGGCCGCACATAATGACGTAGCAGCCTGCTACATCATTATGCGCGGCCACGGGGAGCAGAAATGACATACTGCGCATGTGTGGTGCAGTATGTCTGGATTACAAGCCAGGAGAGTTGTATGACTTGCGTGGAGACCAAGATGGATTACAGGAGAACAGCTGCTGATGGAGGGGAATGGAAGGAGCAGTAAGTATTAGCTCATACTCCCCTACCCACTGCATATTATTTTTTTTTTGTTTGTTTGTTTGTTTTTTTACACATCTAGAATCCTTTAACCTTTTCTCAGGCCCTGCTGGGCCGATTTACTTAATTTTTTTCTTGCTGGACGCAGCTAGCACTTTGCTAGCTGCGTCAGCACACCGATCGCCGCCGCCCCGCGCTCGATCGCTGCTATCCGTCACGCGCTCCCCCCCCCCCGCCAATCAGTGCCAGGCAGCGCCGAGGGGTGGACCGGGACTGCGCTGCGCTGCCTCCTGGCGGAAATAATTAAACCGCCAGGAGGGTTAAAGCAATACTTAACTGATGCACAGAGCAGGTGAAGGTATTCTCTGTGTCTCCCTATAGGTTATGTTTTTGCCTTCTCAAACATATGCCATTTAGCAAAGTGTTTTGGACCCAATACTTTGCAATGTTTACAAAAAGAAAATAACATAATCCATGGATTAAAGTTCCAGAATTAACTATACAGGATTGCATCCTGATTTGGACTGGCACAGCTGCAGACAGATAACAGTACAGAAGCCAATGATTACTGCCTATGTGCAGTCACATGCATGTTAAAACTTCATTGACTTTGCCCATGCTGCGTCTGTCTGCAGCTGTGCTGGTCTGATTCAGGATAGGGTCCTTCAGCCATTACGCAGGCTATGCTCTAGCTCCCATACGAGCTGAAGTGGTTGTTGGCATAATCCAGTGACGAATTAGACATTGCATAGGAGGTACTCTTCTTCACTGTAGGGATGGATAATTTCTCCCCGATGGCCAGAGTGAACTAAACTAAGAAGATTTGTTGTCAGACTTTCTCATAATTTTTTCAATTTAAAGGGAATCTGAAGTGAAAATAAACTTATGAGATAATGATTTCTATGTGTAAAACAGCTAAGAAATAGAACATTAGTAGCAAAGATATGAGTCTCATTGTTTCCAGTACAGGAAGTGTTAAACTTCATCTATGCAAAAGAGTTTCTCTGAGGTCTCCGACTAATTTAGTCAGAGAGCAATGCTACAATCTGAAGCACTTATCTTAGCCCATCTCTCATTGTTTGTTTAAGGTTTTTCTGCCAGGAAGTTCAAAGGGTCATTAGTTCTGCTCTGTCATTTAACCACTTCACCTCCAAGTGAACACCAGAGCAATAGCGCTTCTTCCATCCATTAGCCTAATATTTAGCCTTATCACAACAAAACAATTATATCTTGTCTTTTTCACAGACACTTATATAGCAGTCCTGTTAGTGTGCTGTTTCATCCACTTGAAATATCCTTATGTGTAAAAACAATCCACTGCGCTCTTCCAGGGGTTAGACCTGCAAAAACAGCTTCACATAGTGTAACACTGCTTCATTTGGCATATCTCTCATGCTTCAGCAAAACTTCAGTGCCCGTGACTAACAGTGCAACACTGTGCCCACCACCTCAAAAACTGGGAGGCTCACCAGATGCAGACCACCTCTTTTTTCAGGTGGGGCTCTCGCTCAAACCGTACGTCTCACTCCGTACTTCAGTGACTCATAACCATCATCAGTTTAAAATTGGCCTTTTAATAAAACACAAAATTTCATTGCGCAGTATGTCAATCCAATTTCCAATGACATACATTTTATTGCGTTTTATTTATTTATTTAACCACTTTGAATCCCTTGCTACGCTTATCTACTCCCCACAAAACTTCATCTGAAGCTCAGGGGAGTAGATAGGCGTACTTGTGGTAAACAGTGTGCTGTATGCCCAATAAGCTATCGGATTATGTATATAGGGTATCATTTTAATCGTGACAAGTGAGAGAATAGATTTTGTGTTGTTTGACAACTGAGGACTTTAGTCATGTGATTTTTTTTACCGGAAAACTGA
>NC_090646.1:332424250-332564250 GCF_040937935.1 Hyperolius riggenbachi | reverse complement strand
GATGGAGCGGGTTGGCAGAGGAGGAAGGGAGACCTCAGGAGAATACAGCGGGATGCCCGGGCAGCAGCATCCAACAGGTGAGAGCAATGCGGCTAGGCCTCACCTCACTACACGCTGCTGTCAGGGTGCTTATGGTAATACATGCCGCAGCCTCCACGATACTGCAACAGAGTATTTCTGGCCACGTGCTGTGGGCAGCTGATGGAGTGGGGGAGAGTTGTAATTATGCTGCACTTGCAAGGTTCAGTTCAGTATGCCGAATGTGTGCCTTAAAAATATTATTGGATGAAAGATTGATCTTTTAATATTACAATCTCTTATTGAAGTTGTACACTTTACAGTAAATGCATGTACAGACAGATCGTCAGCTGAAGCCAGCTTGAGTGTAATAGGCAGTAGTGTACCATAATATCTCATTATGCAATACACACTGAATACATAGAAATGTCAGACAGCAAATAGAGACTGAGACTGAATATTATAATCACAAAAGTAGATCTGCAGAACTCTATCAAAAAGGACAGATTTTGAAGTGACAGCAAAACCATAAACAGTAAAGACAGGCCTGGACAGGACTGCAGGGATAGGGAAGGTTTGTAGGCTTTATTATTATTATTACACCACTACCACAACCCATAGTAACATGCTTATGCTTCTGGCATTTATTTTGACTACTGAAACTCTCCAGTAGCTGCTGCATTTTCTACCCCCGGCTCATACACGGGTCAATCATTTTTCCCATGTTTTTTAGGGAAAAAGTTGGGGGGGTCGGCTTATACTTGGGTCGGCTTATACACGAGTATATACGGTAAGAAGATTCTCTTGGGGTTTAATTTACCAAGACATCCTCAGAATTCGCCAAGAACCTGCAGCAGGGATGTCATAAGGGATTACAAAAAGCTGGACTCAACACGAATAAAAAATAGTTTGTGATTGTATGGTTATTTTATATGTTTGTCCGTGAAAATGGACAGCTTTCTGCTCCTTTACCACATATCACACATTTCTAAATTCTATAGCATTGTGCCACAATAAAAAGAAAAAAATTCACACACAGTAAACATGAACAAAAACACGTTCACATGTCAGGGAAAAAATAAATAAATTAAAAAGGGGAGAAAATAACCGTAATATTTTTAATTAAATCCAGGACAGTCTGAGTTTAAACCTTCTGATTATGGGCTCATGCATGCGACTGAAGCCAAACAATTGTTAGCATGAGAACCATGGGGGCATGCCTCATTTTGCAGCAAACCACTTACAATAGCTCTGGGCACAGATCATCTTCACTTCCTTCGGCTGCTGGTTCCCAATGTGTCACCTGACCGTCATGCATGCATCAAGAGCCATTCAGGGGATGCAGCTGCAGGAAGTGAAGAGGATCTACAAACGGAGCTCTTGTAAGTGGTTTGCACAGCATGCTGCTCTGTATTTGCTTTTTGGCAGGGTGGTTAGTGTCAGCCCACCTGTGCCAGATAAATGAGACCCTACTGTGCTAACTTTTAAGGCCCCATTCACACTTAGAAACGCAAAACTCTGGCGATTTTTGCTGGCGTTTTGCAGGAGTAATTTTTCCGTGATTTCACATGGAAAAATCACTGAACACTGCAGTGATTTTGCTGCAATCACGTTTAGCGCTTCTATAGCACTGAAACGCGATCGCCGGGAAATCGTCTGCAAATGGTGCAGGCGACACGTTTGCATTTCGTGTTTTGGGGAGATTAGCGCAAATCGCCCAAGTAAGAACAGGCCCATAGGGTTTCATTACACTAGCGCTTTTAAAAAGCGCTAGCGTTTGAGCGTTTTGCCGAAATGGTGGCAAACCGCTCTAGTGTGAATGGGCCCTAAGCAAACCTTACCCTAGGTCAAGAAGAAAAAACAAAAAAAAAAGCACCAGTTACACTTACTGGTAACGGTGTTTCTATACATCAGCTGGGACACCCTCTGGAGGGATTAGGCATTCCCAGACGTGGGAGAAGCATAAACCAAAAAATATAAAAAGCCCCCCCCCACTCTAACCTCTGTGTATATATAGTAAATAAAACCAAAACACCAGGAAAAAGAGGAGCAAAGCACCTCCTAGTGATCCACTAAAAAATGAAGACAGGTACAAGGGAATGCAACAGATAGGGTAGGGTAATAGACAGTGTCCTAGATGATGTATAGAAACACTGTTACTGGAAAGTCTAACTGGTGCTTTTCTCTTATCCATCAGCTGGGACACCCTCTGGACAGATAAAAAACTAAATACCCACCTAGGACCATACAGCCTGGAGCACTTTCCTGCCAAACTATAAATCTTGCTGAGAAAGCACATCTACTCTATAAATGCTTGACAAAAGTGGAAGAACATGCCCAAGTTGCCGCTTGACATATCTGCTGAACTGTAGCCCCTGTTCTCTACGCCCATGATGTGGAGATAGATCGGGTACTAGATAGTGGAGTGGAGTCTGAAATCTTGTAGGCGAAAGAAATAACCTCACAAATCCACCTGGCAATAGTCTGCCTAGAAGCTTGTTTCCCCTTATTTTTCCCCTTAAATAATCCAAATAAATGAGAAGACTTACTAAACTCTCTAGTTTTAGAGCTCTTCTGATATCCAAACAATGAAACTGACTCCTTAGCACAAGAAGGATTATCACAAAACGAGGGAAGTATAGTAATATTCGGTGATCTATGAAAGTCTGATAAGACTTTAGGTAAGTATTTTGGATCAAGACATAAGATAATTTTATCTGGAAAGATTGTCAGGAAAGGATTTTTAATGTATAAAGCGTGAAGATCCCCCAACCTCCTGGCTGACGTGATAGCTACTAAAAAGGACACCTTAAAGGAATAGTCAGGCAAAAAAATATTTTTTTTTAAAATCAGCGTTATTCACCTGGGGCTTTCTCCAGCCCCTTGCAGCTGACTGTCCCACGCTGGCCACTCCGCTCTCTGCCGCCGTCCCGGGCTCCCCGCATGGTGTAGAGGACGACCTTGAGGTCGTCCAGACTGCGCCTGGGTGAAGCGCCGCTGTCAATCATGGCCACACTGTCCGCAGCACACTGCGCCGCGGACGTGGCCATGATTGACAGTGGCGCGTTACGCAGGCGTAGTAAGGACTAGAGAACATCTCTGGAGCTCTTACTACTTCCGGGTCGCACTGGCCCGGAGTAGTACGCCTGCGCTGCCCGGCTGAGCGCGTCCTTCGCGCTCCTGTTGCCGGGCACTCTCTGCGCATGAGCGTGACGTCATTCATGACATCACGCACACGCGCAGAAAGTGCCCGGCAACAGGAGCGCGATCTAGAACGCGCTCCGCCGGGCAGCGCAGGCGTACTACTCCGGGTCAGTGCGACCCGGAAGTAGTAAGAGCCCCAGGGATTTGGAGATGTTCGCTGGCGAACGGTTCGGGAACCGTTCGCCACATCTCTAGTAAGGACAACCTCGATGTCATCCTCTGCACTGTGCGGGGAGCCCGGGGCGGCGGCGGAGAGGGGAGCGGCCAGCGTGGGATAGTCGGCTGCAAGGGCCTGGAGAAAGCCCCAGATGAGTAATGCTGATTTTTTTTTATTTTTTGCCTGACGATTCCTTTAAAGGATACCACAGCTGAACAGAAGATCCAGTGTGTAGGGGGTTAAAATTACATACTGTGACCTCCTCCTGCCCCCATCGTCTGCTGCCGTTCGTGGAAGATTCATGCCGGTGTCCCAGCGACTTGCTTGACCCTTGACCTGGATATAAATCTTCATCTCTTCACTTCTGGTGGTGCATAGCTATGTGCTCCGAAGCACGCTGTCCCCTGCGTCTACTCTGGGCTGCGTGTGCGCTCCATTACACCAAGTTTCACATGATTAATTAGAGAGGGTCACACTGGGTGGGAGTGGATCACGCTGGGTGGGGAGAGGTTGGCATAAAGCTGGGTGCTGGTGGGGGGTGAGATAACTCGTTCAAGAAACAAAAATCGCATTGCAAACGATCCCAAAATGCTGTATGCAGTGCATTTGTGATTTACATACATCACAATTATAGTGTGAATGCTTCCTGAGGGAAACTGTCATAGCGCTTCTCTGTTCGCTGGCATTCAGCAAAGCTCTGTAAATTCCCGGAAAAGTATTTTAGTGTGAATGGGACCTTAGTGCCATAGCCCCATTGTCACATATATGACCGGATAATACCCACTCCCTGCATGCAATGTATTGTGACTCCTGCTGCTGGACATACACTAGGAGCAGAGGAGTGCCGACTTAACCACCCTGGCGTTCTATGAAATGCGCCAGGGTGGCGGCGCAGCACTATTTTTTGTGTTTTGTTTTTTTTAAATCATGTAGCTAGCACTAGGCTATTCCCCAATCCCTGCGGCGTCCCTCCCACCCTTCCGATCGCCGCGTCTTCTCATAAGGTAATCCCGTTCTGAACGGGATTTCCTTTAGGGCTTTCCCCGTCGCCATGGCGACGATCGTGATGACATCGGCGTTGTGACGTCATCGGGAGTCCCGATCCACCCCTCAGCGCTGCCTGGCATTGATTGGCCAGGCTGCGCACGGGGTCTCTGGGGGGTCCCTATAACGCGGCGGGTAGCGGCGCATTGGCGGCGATCGATGTAAACACACAGCAAGCAAAGTGCTTGCTGCGTGTTTTAAAAAAAATAAAATTGTCAAAATCGGCCCAGCGGGGCCCGAGTGGCACCCTCTGGCGGTTATGGACGAGCTGAGCTAGTCATTCCCGCCAAGGAGGTTAAAGAAAACTTGTGACGAAAAAAAACTCCCACGGGGGGTACGCACCTAGGGTGGGGGGGAAGCCTCCGGATCCTATTGAGGCTTCCCCCGTCCTCCTGTGTCCCATGGCGGTGGCGATAAAGCTCCCCAAACAGTGGGGATGTAAATATTTACCTTCCCGGCTCCAGCGCAGGTGCAGTATTGGCTCTCCGCCTCACAGATAGGCAGAAATAGCCGATCGCTGTCGGGCAGCTCTACTGCGCAGGCGCAAATCTCCTGCGCAGTAGAGCGGACCCAACGGAGATCGGCTATTTTCGCCTATCTCCATGCAGAGAGCCGCAACAGCGCCCCCACTGGAGTCAGGAAAGGTAAATAAATCAGCGCTGGTCAGGGGAGGATTCTGGGACACTTTGGGGGAGCCAGCGCTGGACTGCCTACAGCTACAGGGGTGGGGGAAGCCTCATTAGGACCCTGAGGCTTCCCCCCCTACTGAGGTGAGTACCCCCCAGGGGAACCTTTTTTTTGTTACAGGTACTCTTTAAAGCTGATCACACAGGCAGGCGACAGAGTGGTGAGAACTCCAGAGAAGACTTTGCAAAAACCATGCTAGTTCAAAGCACAGTGATATGAGAGCACACAAGTATTCTTTCTGAACTCAATGGACATATGGCTTTTTTCCACCTAAATTACTGTAATTGCTGAGATAAGACAGCCTAAAAGTGTTATTAAATGCTGAACTGAACTTTTTGCCATTCATATTTGCCCATACTGAAAGCTGGATATCACAGTGATTTAACCATCACTGACACAAAAGGTGTCAGTCTGGCATGAAGTGCAGGGACACAGGGGGCAGAGTGAATGCTGCACCAGGTTTATATTACAGCCCTGTAAACCATTCATTGCCTCTCTCATCACACTGAATGGCCAGCGTCTTGATATGTTAATAAGCCACACTTATCTGCATATTCAAGACATTCCTGTGAACTGAAGGACCTGGGAAGGGGCTTTGTACCTGCTGCACATATAATGAGAAGGAGGAGAGCTTCTGTCCACTGCTGGGAGAGATCTGGTGACTCACCAAAAGGAAAAGCAATAGAGCCATACATTCTATTGTGGTCGGCTCCACAAAGTTTACAAGGTCTGACTCATCTGTGCTAGGAGCTTCCCCCGCCCCTCCTCACTGCTGATAGGAAGGAGCTGAGGAGGAGGCGGAGATGTGTCTCTGCACTCAGCACTGCCTGATTCAAAACTACATGCAGAGGAAAGTGTCTCTGCTTTAGACTCCGAGGCTAATCAAATCAGCCAGGCGGGAACAGAGACCCAGGTGGGCACTCCGCCCAGCTAATAGGCTCTGGGGAGAACACAGAAGTGTTAGAGGAAGCTGTACCCAGAGACTCAACAGAGTGGAGAACCAAACTCTGTTGGGCCATGCTGGAGCTATGAGTATCAGATTTGCCCTCTACCTTTGCACTTCTCCAAAACCTGAGGAAGTAGTTTGAGAGGAGGGAAAGCCCCGAAGGTCCACGGAACTGATAGAACATCCAACCCCAGAGAACTCGCACTGTTGAAGGAAAAAAAGTGAGGAACTTTTGTGTTTACTGGAGAGGCAAAAAGATCGATCTACGGAATTCCTAGTTTTACCATTTCCCAAAGAAAAACTTCCCGATTTACAGTGGTTTGCATAAGTATTCGGCCCCCTGAAGTTATCCACATTTTGTCATATTACTGCCACAAACATGAATCAATTTTATTGGAATTCCACGTGAAATACCAATACAAAGTGGTGTACACGTGAGAAGTGGAGCAAAAATCATACAGGATCCCCCCCCCAAAAAAAATTACTGCAAAGGGGAATGTGCGTAATTATTCCACACCCTGAGTCAATACTTTGTAGAACCACCTTTTGCTGCAATTACAGCTGCCAGTCTTTTAGGGCATGTCTCTACCAGCTTTGCACATCTAGAGACTGAAATCCTTGCCCATTCTTCTTTGCAAAAGAGATCCAGCTCAGATTAGATGGACAGCGTTTGTCAACAGCAGTTTCCAGATCTTGCCACAGATTCTCGATTGGATTTAGATCTGGACTTTGACTGGGCCATTCTAACACATGGATATGTTTTGGTTTTAAACCATTTCATTGTTGCCCTGGCTTTATGTTTAGGGTCGTTGTCCTGCTGGAAGGTGAACCTCCACCCCAGTCCCAAGTCTTTTGCAGACTCCAAAAGGTTTTCTTCCAAGATTGCCCTGTATTTGGCTCCATCCATCATCCCATCAACTCTGACCAGCTTCCCTGTCCCTGCTGAAGTGCTGAAGAGAAGCACCCCCAGAGCATGATGCTGCCACCACCATATTTGACAGTGGGGATTTTGTGTTCAGAGTGATGTGCAGTGTTAGTTTTCCGCCACACATAGCGTTTTGCACTTTGGCCAAAAAAAGTTCCATTTTCGTCTCATCTGACCAGAGCACCTTCTTCCACATATTTGCTGTGTTGCTCACATGGCTTGTGGCAAACTGCAAACGGGACTTCTTATGCTTTTCTGTTAAAAATGGCTTTCTTCTTGCCACTCTTCCATAAAGGCCAACTTTGTGCAGTGCACGACTAATAGCGGTCCTATGGACAGATTCCCCCACCTGAGCTGTAGATATCTGCAGCTCGTCCAGAGTCACTATGGGCCTCTTGACTGCATTTCTGATCAGCACTCTTCTTGTTCGGCCTGCGAGTTTAGGTGGAAGGCCTTGTCTTGGTAGGTTTACAGTTGTGCCATACTCCTTCCATTTCTGAATGATCGCTTGAACAGTGCTCCATGAGATTTTCAAGGCTTTGTAAATCTTTTTGTAGCCTAAGCCTGCTTTAAATTTCTCAATAACTTTATCCCTGACCTGTCTGGTGCGTTCTTTGGACTTCATGGTTTTGTTGCTCCCAATATTCTCTTAGACAACCTCTGAGGCAGTCACAGAGCAGCTGTATTTGTACTGACATTAGATTACACACAGGTGCACTCTATTTAGTCATTAGCACTCATCAGGCAATGTCTATGGGCAACTGACTGCACTCAGACCAAAGGGGGCTGAATAATTATGCACACCCCACTTTGCAGTTATTTGTAAAAAATGTTTGGAATCATGTATGATTTTTGTTCCACTTCTCACATGTATACCACTTTGTATTGGTCTTTCACGTGGAATTCCAATAAAATTGATTCATTGTGGCAGTAATATGACAAAATGTTGAAAACTTCAAGGGGCCCGAATACTTTTGTAATTCCCACTCCCACTGGTCGACCTTGTGGTGGCTCAAATAATCCGCTTCCAGAAGAACGACCGAAGATTTGCTTCCGCCCAAACAAAAATCTCAGTTGCAAGAAGAGACAGATTTGACAATCCGGTAACCCCGTTTGTTCAGATAAGATATTGTTGAAATATCGGAGAAAAAGGGAACGTGCTCGTGCCAAATCAAGTTTTGAAACGCTAGAAGCACTTCTTTTACTGCTAGAAGTTTTCTGAAGTTGGACGACTTCCTGGATATCACCTTGGACCATCTCCCCTCGGAGTGTTGACCCAATGCTGTGGCACCCCAACCCCAGGCGCTGCAGTCTGTATAAATTCTCACTTTATCATTCTGCCTCCACACTCTGCCTTGTGTTATGTTTAGAGGATTTAACCACCAATGAAAACTGTTTTACCTGTACCAGAATCTGAACTAGAGGTTCCAAAGATTCCGGAGTTTTGTTCCAAACCCGCAGTAACCACCTTAGAAGTTCAAAACTGTGAAAGTGTGTCCAGGTGACTGCCGGAAAGGAAGCGGTCAGTAAACCAGTAGCAGTGTTCTCCCCAGGCCTAATTAAGTGGGCGGGCCGCCTGGCTGATTTGAATGCCCACCCACCTGCTTTCCTGCCCATCGAACTAGAAAAAAGTGGAGCTGTAAAACTGCAGCCATGAGCCCTTCACTGCCTTCTATCAGTGGCCGTCTCAGACAATAGCGAAAGCCTCCGCTATATACACTTCAGGTGACTTCTCTGCCTGTGTGACCTCCTCCTGGTACAGTGATTGGCTGGGTAGGTTGTAAGGGGCGGGACCATGCTCTGCATACGGAAGTGAGCTGTGATCCAAACTTCATGGAGTGTGTCAGCCTCAGCTTCTCCCTAGTGCTGTGTTTCTACTCTGCTAGTCCGCCCCACTTTGCTGGCTGCCTGTGTGTGCATTGCATTCACATGTGTTAACTCGCAGGCAGCTCAGCTAGTGGAGGCGGGCGGGCGGACGGACGTCCGATACACATCTAGTGTGATAGAATGTAGTGGAGGCTACTGCTGTGTGGGGGAGGCTGAAGCTGTCTCTCACACCCAGCGAAACCAGTGTGCTCCCTCTGTCCTGGCTGGATGAATGTCATCAGCAGCCAGTCCCATCCCTTCCGTGCAGCTCCAAGGCAGTGCACAGATAAGATCAGGCAGTGCACGACATTGAGCTGAGCCGCCCCGCCCCCTCTGTATCCCGGCTGCTTCTCTTCAACAGAAGCTGTTCTGATTTATGCCGCACCTGATGCCTGGAATACTGCACATGAACTCCTTCCACTGGTATGAGATCTGTGTCCACTAATGAGCAGGAGCACTTTTTTTTCTGATATATTTCAGTCTGCAGAGCTTTCAAGCTAGGGGACCTGGGAAAACAAACAAACAATGACTGCAGTCAGCTGCAATTTAGATAAGCTGACTTGCTGGAGATGGAGGATGGTGCTGAATGCTGTCTGTGTCATCCTCCCTGATTGCCCATAAGTGTTTATACTTTACTTGATTTACAACTGTAAAAAGTTGGCCTAGAGCAGTAAAAAGCACAAATCTGGTTGTGGTAGTTGGGCAAAGTCTGTTAAAAGTTTCCCACTGATGCAAAAAGTAAATATGGAACACAGTTCATGTGTTGAAGGTATGTGCAGGTGGATTGAAAGGGCAGTGTGTGGGTGGGGAGTGATTCTTGCAGAGTTCACATGCATGCAATGTCATATGTCATATGGATGTTATTTACTGCTGTGGTCCAGCGGTATTGCAGATAATTTAGTATAATACAGATCACTGTACACTATCTGCAATACCCCTCTACCCCAGCAACAAATAACATCCATATGAAAAGCACCCCCCCCCCTCCTTTTGAAATGCAACAAACACTCTTGTATGATACGTGAAATTAACCGACATATTAACTGCAATGATCACCCCTAGTATGAAATGCAACTATATCACCAATATTCAGTTTTCTCATCAGGCACTTTTAGAGGAGTGCTTCACCCAGCTAATTTTGGTAAGCACAGGCTGTCATCGTTTCTCCTCCTCATCCTTTGCGGTAAGCACAGTTGCATCCGCCCTGAATACCCCTGTAGCACCCCACCCGGCTACTTTTTCATGCCACCCGGCTGGAAAAAAATTCTGGGGAGAACACTGCAGTAGTAACACGTTTCTCACTTTCCTTTGCAATTTGTCTACCTTCTTGAGAAAAATCCTCACATATCCCATAATCGATCACATACCCCAGAAACAAAATTGACTGGGTAGGATTTAGATTTGACTTCTGATAATTTATGATCCAGCCCATTTGAGATTGGATCTGAATCACCTGATCTCTGTGTAACCTGAGACTTTCCTCTGTTTTGCTAAAAAGTAAGAGATAGTCTAGATAAGGCACTATGGTAATTCCCTGTCACCTAATGCTAGGTACACACCATACAATTTTCTGGCAGATTTTCCTGCCAGATCAATAATTTCCAAAATGTCCAATCTGAATTTTGATTGATTTTCTGATCATTTTTTGGATCAATTTTCATTCGGTTTTGTGAAAAATTGAAAGACCGATAAAATAAAGAAAAATTGAAAAATCAACCGAAATTCAGATGGGACATGTTGGAAATAATCGATCTGGCAGGTAAATCTGCCAGAAAATAGTATGGTGAGTATCTAGCATTAGAACCTTCAATACCTCTGATAACACCTTTGTGAAAATCGGGGGTGCTGAAGCTATTCCGAAGGGTAGAGCCTGAATTGATAATGGAACATCTGTTCCTCCATATGAATTGCAAATCTCAGAAACTTTTGATGAGAGCTGGCAATCAGAAATGTGTAGAGATGCGTCCTGCAAATCTATTGACACAAAATATTCCTCCCCCTGTAACAGGGATCTCACTGAAAATATGTTTTCCATCCTGAACTTTTTGTAAACTAAATAAGGATTTAGGGATTTTAAATTTAGAATGAACCTAAAATCCCCGCTGGTTTTTGTCACCAAACAAACGTGGGAATAATCCTGAAATTCCTCCACTCAAGGAACTGGAATAATTACATTCTTTAAATTTAATTTCTCTCAGTTTGAAGTCCCCTGGCCTTTTTCTATTCCAGAGGAAGGCCATTTATGAATCCCCTCGGAGGTGGCAGAACAAAAAATTGTGGACGATACCCATCCTTTATAATTCGTACAATAAAACGATCTGGATCTATCAGACTCCAATGGGCCTGGGAAGGAGCAGCCGCACCTGGTAACAAGGCAAAAGAAGCTGATCCCCACGCCTTTTTACGCGGGATATCTTTTCTTTTATCCATAGCATTCTTAAACACACCGCATCTTCAAAGGAGAGATCAGCATCTTTAGAATACTTTGATAAAGAAGCGTATAATTTAGGACACTTAATAAATTGATCAATATTTGTGTGAGCAAAAACGGATATTTCCTTTTAGCCGATTTAGGAATAAACAGACAAAACTCAGGCTCCTGCCATTGAGATTCATTATATCTTTAACCTCCTTAGCGGTAACCCCGTGCTGGACACGGGGTAAGCCGCCGGAGGGTGCCGCTCAGGCCCTGCTGGGCCGATTTACATAATTTTTTTTTTTTTTTGCTACACGCAGCTAGCACTTTGCTAGCTGCGTGTGCATAACGATCGCCGCCGTCGCCAACCGATTCGCCGCCCCAGTCCCCCCCCCAGACCCCTTGCGCTGCCTTGCCAATCAGTGCCAGGCAGCGCTGAGGGGTGGATCGGAGCACCCACTGACGTCACAACGTCGGTGACGTCATCGCGATCGTCGCCATGGCGACGGGAAAGCCCATACAGGGAGTCCCGTTCAGAACGGGATTCCCTGCAGGGTAAAAGCGCCGGTGGCGATCGGAGGGGTGGGAGGGATAGCGAAGGGAGGGGGGAAGCATGTAGCTAGCGCTAGGCTAGCTACATGCTTTAAAAAAAAAAAAAAAAAGTGATGCGCTGCCCCCTGGCGGATTTATTGTACCGCCAGGGAAGTTAAGAGATTGATTTGCTGAGCCAGAACTGAATAAACTTGATCCTGGGCAGAAAGCTCTTTCTGAATTTCAGGAATCTGTTCAGTAGAATAGACAGCTTTAAGAAGCTCATTAGTTTCCTCTGTACTGAACAAAAATTTTGAAGCTTTTTTTTTTTTTAAGATCACTATCCGATTCCTTAAAGAGGAGCTGTCAGCCATACTAGGTCAGGAAAAAAACAAACAAATATATAAGTAGATAAATACTTGCTCTACTTACATAACATATGTATTGCACTGTCCACGTTATGATTCCTGTGAATTTTATAAAGGAAAAGTAGAGAATTCTATTCTACACAGTTTCCATATTTACTGTGGCTATTTTGAAGCCAGTCGTGATGTAATATCCAGCCTTAGGGCCCTTTTACACTTAATCAGTTGGCATGCGTTAGTGTGCGTTTTTCCATAGCAGTGCATTGGGAAGAAGATTTCAGTTAAAACGCGTTACGTGTAAAAGAGGCCATAGGAAAACATGGGCATTACTTTGAAAATCAGTTTTCTTTCTATTTTAACTGAGAGCAACTGATTAAATGTAAAAGGACCCAGTCTCCTCTGCCTGATTTGCCCGCCCTTCACTATAGAAAGTGCATTGTTTCACCCTGAGAAATTTTGGCTAATCAGAGAGGAACAGAGGTGTGGGAGGGGAAAACAGGAGGGAAAGAGGCTTCAGCCAATCAGGCTGCATTAGTCAAGTCTGAGGGGAAGTAGAGAAGAAGAAAAAAAAAAAAAACCAGCATGCCCTGAAACTTCTCTTTTGTGTACCAAATTGTCTGTGTACCAAATAAGAGTCATATAAACCGGGGAATGATAAATTATCAACAAGTAAAGTAATAGTGATTTTAACTTTTGGATTGCCTGATTAGCATCCTTATTACGGTACTTGTTTACCAGATAAAAATAAAGAATTGATTTTTGATTTTATTCCTGACAGTTACTCTTTAATCCACCTCAGATAAATCCACTCTACCTTCTATCTCCTCCTCCTCCTCTCTAAAAAAGCCCAAAAGTAGACATTTCTGGAGGATTAGGAGTAACAGCAGCTTTTTATACTTTTTGGTTTGTGTTTCCCCAGAGTCTGGCCATGCCCAATCCTCCAGAGTGTGTCCCTGCTGATGGATAAGAGAAACAGAATCCAGGCTCCTCACCTCAAGTTAGGACATTTCAATATTTTAATATGCAATAGTGAGGTGCTAGAGGTGGTGTAGTAAATGAAACAGCATAGTCAATTAATCATCCGCACACTATGCATGTTACAAGGCCAGAGTTAGGACTCATACTAACACATGGGACCTCGACGTGGTGTATGCGACTACACAAGAGACAATAGGGATAGCGTTGGTTCATGCATGAGTTGCGTGAAAGAGTTTGCATGCGAGTGTGTAGTGGGTTAATTAACTGTAGTATAAGGGTCCATACACTAATCCAATTCAAATGGCCAATCACTGACATTTCCCCAAGGGAAAAAAAAAATTGTCTGACTGTCACTAAATGCTAAGCAAGCTCCATATCAGAAATATAAAATACTTCTGAGATCATTTTATTTCTTTATAAATGATGCTTGGATAAATTAACTGGTATATTACTTTTCAGTATGTTTGCTTAATTGGCATTTAGAAGTTAATAAACTACAGATAAAGTCAGGGGCCAAGGGCTATAATTCTGTTATATAATCCATTATAAACAAAATAAAATCATTTAATTCTTGTATCTCCTCATAATAAAAATGTATTTGATCTAAAAATGAATATACAAATACATGCTTTTTTTACGTTGTATCTTAAGCAGCCCATACACTCAGCCGATTTTCTGGCCGACCGATCGATCCCGATCGATCGATCAATCGATTGCAAATCGGTTGGCCAATCGACCGATCGACGGCCGATTTCGATGGATTTCCATCGAACTTGCAGGGTGGAAAATTTAGGTCGATCTGATGAGATTGCTTATCAGTTTGCATTGGCCTTAATGGAAATCTGATGGCAAAAAAATGCCATCAGATAGAATTCCAATAGATTTCAAACTGAAATCTATTGGAATTCTATCCTGGTAAAAAATGTTCTAAAAACGCATCAGATAGATCATCAGATGCATTTCTTATCTATCTGCTGCCAATCTGACGAGTGTATGGGCACCTTTATGATCAAAGTAAGCTTTGAAATTGTAGCACTTACACAATTTCTTTCAATAAAACCAATTCTGATCATTAACAGACCATCAAACATTTTTTCAGCAAACAACTGTACAAGGCATCAGCAGCGCCACGTGAATGTATTGTAAGCTCTTTATTGCATAAAAGACAGAAAGGCAGCCATAACCAGTGACAGACGCTGATTTGGAAGTGGATTCCATTATCAAGCTATATAGGCACTCTCTCTCAGAGTTTGAACCTCCAGTGGTTCAGATCATTCTTGACTGACAGAACACAGAGAGTATCCCTAGGACCTGTCATGTCCAACCCTGCACCTGTAAAATTTGGAGTGCCACAAGGATGAATCCTATCCCCTCTGCTGTTTGCAATCTACATGTTACCACTCGGTACAATTATCCAACAAGATGACCTGACGTACCACTGCTATGCAGATGACACGCAGCTATACCTGTCCTTCAAACCTGGTGAAACAGTCCCTGCTCCTAAAATAAAATTTGTGCTTAGCTGAGCTAAAAGTGTGGATGAATGACAACTGGTTGAAACTGAATGCTGACAAACCTGAGGTCCTTGTTGTCCAAAGCCAGCGCTCGTTATCAAAACAGCTCTATCCTAAATCAACACCAATCAGGATTGGGAATGCAGACATAAACAGCTTCACCCTTGTGCACAGACTTGGTGTGCTAATCGATGGGGAACCAAGTTTCAGAAACCAAATTTCAGCTGTAGTCAAATCTTCCTAGTTTCATATGAAGAACATTGCAAAAATTAAACATCTGATCCCCCCCCAAAGGATCTTCCAACCCTAGTTCACACCTTCATCACATCACGGCTGGACTACTGCAATGCACTTTATGCTGGCCTCCCAAACTAGGACCTGCACCGCCTGCAATTAGTGCAAAATGCTGCTGCCAGATTGCTAACAAACCAGCCTCGCCTCTGTCACATTACACCGATCCTTCGCTCACTGCACTGGCTACCGGTAAAATGGAGAAAACTCTTCAAGATTGGACTGCTGATATTCAAATCACTGCACAATTTGGGCCCTGGATACATGAAGGACTTGCTGAAGCTGAAGTGTGCTCTCAACTTTAGATCAGCAGGTTCCATAAACTTGGCCACTCCCAGAGTGCCCCTCAAAACCTTTGGAGACTTTCTGTCATGCGGCCCATACTCTTTGGAACTCCCTACCATACCCAGTAAAGACAGCCCCTTCCCTGGAGTTATTCAAATCCAGACTTAAAAGCCACCTGTTTAGCCTGGCATTTCCAGACTTATAGATTTCTTCCTCTGTATCACAATTTATACCAATTAATTAATTATTGGTCTGAGCCATGCTTATGCGCTTTGAGTCCTACGGGAGAAAAACGCTTTACAAATGTTATTTGTTGTGGTTATTGAAATACATTCACGTGGTGCTGCTCATCTCCTGTCTCAACAATTAGATCCTGCTGGGTTACAGGACCATTTCAGCTAAGCACACGTGCTATCCCCATCTCATCTGGGTGCTTGTCAATCTCTGTGTATACATCTGTACAACTAAAATAATATCAGTGACCCCATTTTTGTCAGATGCATACATGTTATTCTTTTTTTAGATTCAGCTATGTGCCATGCCTGACAAAGAAGTGTTAAAAAGGTTTAAAAACTTTTTTTCAATCAGCAAAGGATTAGATGAAACAGTATAACTTATGCTTTGCACATCACAGTTATATCGGTAAGGTCTGGGGTCCACTAGAGCGCTTTCAGCAATTTATGTTTTCTAGGAATCACCAGCTATTCCAAATGTGCTTTTGTGCTGTAAGCAAGTGGCCACAATCCCACAGGAGCTGAAATCACATATTTTTACAATGAAAGTATGCCTCATTTTGGGTTAAAGGTGCGTGACGCATAGCTACTTTTGAGTGGTCCTAACATGACCCACTAAGCCATGATCAATGGGATAGCCCCATAAAACTATCACTGCTTCTACAATGAGATTCAGTGTAATTGTGTGCGACGCGTTAGAATGTAGTAAGTGTGAAAGGGCTCCCTCTTTCAACACATTCAAGCAAGCCCTCAAATGCTGGATACACACCATGAGTTTCAGCGTCGAATGCGTCCGTCGATACGCGTCGATTTGATTATTTCCGAGCATTTCCGAACGAATTTCGATGATTTTTAGGTCGATTGCCATGTAAAGTATGGCAAATCGACCTAACGATCCATCGAAGCTTGAATCGGACATGTCGGAAATAATCGAATTGACGGCCGCATCGAACGCGGAAACGCATGGTGTGTATCCAGCATAAGGAATATTTAACAGCCCCACCTAGTGTTTCCACCCCTCCCTTTAGATTGTAAGCCTCTGGCAGGGTCCTCCACTCCCTAGTGTAATCTACACGATCATGTGCTCCTGTCCTGACAGCCTGTACTTGTATTACTGGGCCTACCTAACCAGCCCATATTGCATGATCATGTATTTTGTACAATTTGCATGTATAACTTTGTTCTATGTGTATAACCTTATGTCTGTCATCCTTGTATCATTGTATATATTTATTGTCCAGCGCTGCGTAATATGTTGGCGCTTTATAAATACAATAAATAATAAGAATAAGAATAATAAAAGGGCCTTAAAGGTTGTAAAAAAAATAATTATGGACATTATCTATAATATGTACAGTAGTGGACAATTTTTCTGGTGCCTCATCAACAGGAAGAGAAGCAATAACTTTCTCTGATATGGTAGAAGTTCAAAATGTCAAAAGTAATTGGCATACACTGTTGATGATTTCAGGTTTAACAAAAAAGAAAACAGAATTTACTGTTAAAAATATTTGTAATTATAGCAACAATGCATGATCTTTGTCAGAGAGATGATCTGCATGTAAGATTAACTGACTCAAAATAAAAATGATCAATCCCTTTGGGTATCAATTAACCAACCTGTTATGTAGCAAAACATATTTATATATGCAAATACTTGTAAAAAAAAACAACAAAAAAAACTAGGAAACTTGACATGGAGGTCTTTCAGAGAATGCAGATGTATAATAAATGGGTTGGCTGGGGATTTTGCAGCATACTGTGATATTTGGTGCCCTCTTCTCCCTGGTAGGAGTAAGGATAGGGATTGGACACTTATTGTGTGCTTTGTAAGTGGTAAGGCTTTTGTTGTCGATGTGGCATTCAATGGTACCGTTGACGATGGGTGTACCACGGCTGACTTCTATAGTGCTTAATTGCAGTGGAGAAGGAGCAGAGTCAATGCTTGTCCGATCTCCAGTTTTCCCCATTCCACAAGCTTTAAATTTTAATCTTGCTGGTACTCTGGCTTTACCTCCTTTGTCTATAAATGGAGCAAGGGGTTGAGGTAGGGAGGGGTTTGTACACAAGAGTTTCTACTCCTCTGCCTCCTGCTTGTGTTTTCTTTCAGATAGTCTATGACTGCTGTGAAGAACATAGAGGCCTCTTTAAAAAGGAACTTTAGCCTAAACAAATATACTGTCATTAAGTTACATTAGTTATGCTAATTAAAATAGATGTGTAATATAATCTCTTACCCACCCTGTTTTAAAAGAACAGGCAACTGTTTGTGATTTCATAAGTGCAGCCATCTTTTTGGTTGAAAGGAGATGACAGGGAGCATGAGACAGTTCCAACTGTCCTGTGTTCTGATCACCCCTCCCAGTTGCTAATCAATGAGAACAACATCAGAAATCCCATCATGCTTTGCACAGCATCAGGAGAAAAATGCTCGGGTAGTTTTCTTTGATGGGGCGGAGCTTAGCTTCTGTACAACTAAAAATAAGGCTTTGGTAAGAAAAACAAAGTTCTGATGCTGTGAAACTGTTAATGAAACTAGTGGTGGGCAAGTAGATGCAAATAACATTGAGTTGATGCAAATTTATGCAGCTTGAAAATGAACCAATCAAATCCTGCTGAGGTAAAATTCGATTGGTTCGTTTCCAAGCTGCATACATTTGTATAAAATGTGAACACATTTGCATCAACTTGAAGTTATTTACATCTACTCAACCATCACTAAAAGAAACACCAAGCCTTTTCAGTGCTGCTGAGAAGATTTTTAGTATGGAGGTTCACTTTAAGATCTGTCTGCTTTTTGGAAGATCATTTTTGTGGTTCCCTCTTCACCTTCTGTTCTGACCACACTAGCGGAATCACTAAGCTGTCAGTCTGCTGTTCATTCTTCCTCCTTTTATTGATGCTCTCAAAGCAATGCTCAGTACTGTTAAATGGGAAGTTCATAATTACTCTTACCGGTAATGGGATTTCCATGTAGTCATCCATGACCGTGCACAGGAGAGATTGCTCCCTTCACCTAAAATGTACATGAAACACAAACTCTTAAAATGGGACCACCTTTTCTCTTCATCCTCAGTGCATTACATATCACTTTTAAAGATACACATAGGCAGAACTTACCAACAGGATTGGTATTTAGGCCCGTCGTGGAGGAATACATGAAAATCCCATTACCCACAAGAATTATAATAAACTTCCATTTGTCTTTCACAACAGGTTATAGGAAATGTTACCAATTACCCCCACTCAAGGCACACAGCTGATAATACCGTTTAGCCAAAAGCAAGGTCTTTACTTAATAAGGTCTTCATGTTTTATGAATGTTGTAAGAGAGGACCAGGTAGCTGCGTTACAAATCTAGGTTACAGAGGCAAAAGCTCTTTCCACCCAAGGAGGACACTGCGCTTGTGGAGTTAGGTTTTAAGTTTTTCAGCAGTTCCAGATCTTTTGGCTCTGTGTAACTGAATCTATCCGGCATTTAACAGAAATATTGATGAGTGTATGGCCTTAAAGTGGACCTGAACTGCACAGGACAGAAGGAAAACATATAGAAATGCACCCTGTATGCATTTAGAGATTTTAGCCTGTCTAATCCCTCCTCATCTGTGTCTAATCACACGTTGTAATTTGATCTCTCCTCTGTGTCATCTGACTGCCACAGCACTAAAGCTCATTTGAAAGCACATGTTAACAATATGAGAAAAGTAAGATTGTTCATTTCACCTGTCAGCGAGTTTAATATTACTGGTGTATAATGCACAGACATTTTCTACAGGGCTTTAGTACATCAAATGTCACTAACTGTTTGTCACAGTGGAACATGAGAAAACAAGCTACAAACAGGTTTCATGTTTTTGTGATGCGAGAATACCAGATATCGCTGAGAGAACCCAAACAGAGACAGGCAGAACATGAAAATGTTGTGCAGATATCAGTGGAGGTTAGAGGAGGGTGAACTGGTACTCTATGATCTGATGGATGCATACATTAAAGAACAGACTGGTACAAAAATCATAATCTTTGTAGCAGCCTTTATCACTTTTGAACACGGAAGTTAAGAGGTCTATGAAATTACTCAGACTACTGCAGATCATCCCTGTGATCACTTAGACCATGTTGGTTTTATTCCTGGATGTTAAATACTTAAATTGCATTGTCTGTAGCTTAACTGGATTCATCAGACTCATATCGGGTAATACGAAGGCCTTCTCTTGTCGATGGACGGAGAGAGGGCCTCTGATTGGGTAGCATACATAGAACTATCAAGAAGGATAGTTAACACATATTGGCCTTTATTCAATTCACTTTTTCCCCTAAGTTTTCTTCTAGGAGATAATTAATCTTCTGTTTAAAATACATTTTAAAAAAAGTACCAAGAAGTAGGTAAAAAAGTACTGCCAAAAAGCAGAGTATTTTCTTGCTTGCTGGTGGCTTAAAGAGAACACAAGCTGAAACTTGGGTTCCAATGAATGCTCTGAAAGGGAAGCATCAGAGAAATTGTTATAGAGAAAAGGACCTGCACGTAAACTCTGCACCACCAAGAATTATATGAAATAACAAGCTTTTATTGAACAATAGAAACATTCATTACATAAAAGCATCTAAAAAGAAGTAAAAACCACTGAATAACACCAATATAGACACATGATAATGCCATAGGTAAAAGACTTCCCCTTCTGATCTATAAGAAATATCCTGCGCTGTAAAAGATCCGAGCCCCGAGTTTGAGTAGAGATCGACCCGGGTCGGACAAGGTGAATAAATGCCTATTGTGAAACAGTGATAGTGATCAAATACAGTGCAAGGACCCGATAGGGAATGAATAAATATGCTCAGACAGATCATATATAAATTAATAAAGTGGCAAGTGATGTATGATGAGAAGTCACACAGTAATTAATAAAGAAGAGTAGCATACTACAGTGGCTTGCAAAAGTATTTGGCCCCCTTGAAGTTTTCCACATTTTGTCACATTACTGCTACAAACATGAATCAATTGTATTGAAATTCCACGTGAAAGACCAATACAAAGTGGTGTACACGTGAGAAGTGGAACGAAAATCATACATGATTCCAAACATTTTTTACAAATAAATAACTGCAAAGTGGGGTGTGCGTAATTATTCAGCCCCCTGAGTCAATACATTGTAGAACCACCTTTTGCTGCAATTACAGCTGCCAGTCTTTTAGGGTATGTCTCTACCAGCTTTGCACATCTAGAGACTGAAATCCTTGCCCATTCTTCTTTGCAAAACAGCTCCAGCTCAGTCAGATTAGATGAACAGCGTTTGTGAACAGCAGTTTTCAGATCTTGCCACAGATTCTCGATTGGATTTAGATCTGGACTTTGACTGGGCCATTCTAACAAATGGATAGGTTTTGTTTTAAACCATTCCATTGTTGACCTGGCTTTATGTTTAGGGTCATTGTCCTGTTGGAAGGTGAACCTCCGCCCTAGTCTCAAGTCTTTTGCAGACTTCAAGAGGTTTTCTTCAAAGATTTCCCTGTATTTGGCTCCATCCATCTTCCCATCAACTCTGACCAGCTTCCCTGTCCTTGCAGAAGAGAAGCATCCGCAAAGCATGATGCTGTCAACACCATATTTGACAGTGGGAATGGTGTGTTCAGAGTGATGTGCAGTGTCAGTTTTCCGCCACACATAGGGCTCTATTCTCAAAGACTTCCCGCATGCGGTAAAGTACATGCGGGAAGTTTGCGACCAAAACACTGTCAAGTTGACATTCTCAAAATGTTCCGCATGTTTTTTCCGCATGCGGAAAAAGTGCGGGAAAAGTCGGTATTTACCGCAATAAAAAAAAAAATCAATTCTCAAAAATGTTCAGGCGCATCATTTCGTCGTTATTTACCGATTTTTTAATCACCTACAAGAAGTAGGTGATATATTCCGCATCCCATTGACTTTAACCCCCTTGGCGGTATGAAAAATACCGCCAGGGGGCAGCGCAGCAGTTTTTTTTTTTTTTTTTAAATCATGTAGCGAGCCCAGGGCTCGCTACATGATAGCCTCCGGCGATAGGCGATCAGGAAATCCCGTTCAAAGAACGGGATTTCCTGGAGGGCTTCCCCCGTCGCCATGGCGACGGGGCGGGATGACGTCATTGGGAGACCCGATCCACCCCTTGGCGCTGCCTGGCACTGATTGGCCAGGCAGCGCAGGGGTCTGGGGGGGGGGGGGCGCGCGCCGCACCGGATAGCGGCGATCGGGCGCGCGGCGGCGGCGATCGGGGTGCTGGCGCAGCTAGCAAAGTGCTAGCTGCGTCCAGCAAAAAAAAAAATTATTTAAAATCGGCCCAGCAGGGCCTGAGCGGCACCCTCCGGCGGCTTACCCCGTGTCACACACGGGGTTACCGCTAAGGAGGTTAATGAAGTCTGGAGGTTTATGGGCTGTGCTTGCTGGACTTAACATTTTTTTTTTGTAAAAACTTTTTCATGCAACCTTTTTACCGCATGATTTCCGCATGAATAATGGCTGTTACCGCATCTTTTTTCCCGCATGCGGAAAACATGCGGAAAATATTAGTGAATGTAGAAAAAATGCGGAGTTTACCGCTGGCGGTAATTTTGCGGTAATATTTTGCGGTGATTTGGGCTGTTTGAGAATAGAGCCCATAGCGGTTTGCATTTTGGCCAAAAAGTTCTGGTTTGGTCTCATCTGACCAGAGCACCTTCTTCCACATATTTGCTGTGTCCCTCACATGGCTTGTGGCAAACTGCAAACGGGACTTCTTATGCTTTTCTGTTAACAATGGCTTTCTTCTTGCCATTCTTCCATAAAGGCCAACTTTATGCAGTGCATGACTAATAGTTGTCCTATAGACAGATTCCCCCACCTGAGCTGTAGGTCTCTGCAGCTCGTCCAGAGTTACCATGGGCCTCTTGACTGCATTTCTGATCAGCGCTCTCCTTATTCGGGTTGTGAGTTTAGGTGGACGGCCTTGTATTGGTACGTTCACAGTTGTGCCATACTCCTTCCATTTCTGAATGATCGCTTGAACAGTGCTCCGTGGGCTGTTCAAGGCTTTTGAAATCTTTTTGTAGCCTAAGCCTGCTTTAAATTTCTCAATAACTTTATCCCTGACCTGTCTGGTGTGTTCTTTGGACTTCATGGTGTTGTTGCTCCCAATATTCTCTTAGACAACCTCTGAGGCAGTCACAGAGCAGCTGTATTTGTACTGACATTAGATTACACACAGGTGCACTCTATTTAGTCATTATCACTCATCAGGCAATGTCTATAGGCAACTGACTGCACTCAGATCAAAGGGGGCTGAATAATTATGCACACCCCACTTTGCAGTTATTTATTTGTAAAAATGTTTGGAATCATGTATGATTTTCATTCCACTTCTCACGTGTACACCACTTTGTATTGGTCTTTCACGTGGAATTTCAATACGATTGCAAGAAGTTTTATATCAGGATGATACCATTTATTGGCTAACTAAAAATGAATAAAAATAATAAGCAAGCTTTCGGCCTTGCAGCCTTCGTCTGGCTTATATCCTGTTAGTTTGCAAACTGGTGGTACAGACAGCTTATATACATGCAACATCAAAAGGGAAAACAGATATTTTTTCAAGCATAAGTACATGTCATTAGGATGCCTTAATTCACACAGACCATCGACCTGGGGTTAGAGGTTGTAAGCTAAGATCAGGATCCTTGTTTACGCCCTGCTCACATACCTGGGAGTTGGACTGACACAGAGGTATCGTAAATTCTTAGTTCACAAGTTCAGATATAATGGCTGTTAAAAGTTCAAATATCATCAGTCTCATACCAATATAGAAAGTTGTTGTCCTTATTCAAACCGTTCTGCACAGCTTTGAACCAATTTATCAATTTTGTTTCTGCTATTCAACGATCATTTGACGTTTTGAAGCCACCCTTCAGGGCAGTGACACGAAGATCATCCATGCTGTGTCCGTTGGACCGAAAGTGTGTAGCAACTGGGAGTCCAGATTTGGCATCTTTAATAGTGTGCCTGTGTCCATTCATACGTTTGCGCAGATACAATTGATTCAATACAATTGATTCATGTTTGTGGCAGTAATGTGGAAAACTTCAAGGGGGCCGAATACTTTTGCAAGCAACTGTAAACCAGCCCAGGGTCAGAGCAATGAATAAACATAGCAGCGGTAAAAGCAGGCAGAGGGAGGCACAAGAACGCTCCACGCGTGGCGTGGTCCACATGACCACTTCGTCAGTAGCTCTACTTAAACTTGGGGCTCATTTTTGAGCCGCGTTTTGGGTCTTTTGAAGCGCAGGATATTTCTTATAGATCAGAAGGTGAGGCTTTACCATGTGTCTATACTCGTGTTGTTCAGTGTTTTTTACCTCTTTTTAGATGTTTTTATGTAATGAATGTTTCTATTGTTCAGTAAAAGCTTGTTATTTCATATAATTCTTGGTGGTGCAGAGTTTATATGCAGGTCCTTTTCACTATAACCATTTCTCTGATTGTACTTTGCCTGTAGCCTTTTGTCACATGGGAGTGCTGATGCTTATATGGTATGAATGCAGAGAGGGAAGCATCAGGATCTTTTTGAGGCTCCGCTCGGTGGTCTGCAGGGCCCCTGATGATGAGCGCAGACCCCCTCCTTGTGCTGGCCGCACGGGCTCCTCTTCCGTAATCATGGGTGCGAACTGTAAGCTAGAGCGCTACCGCACATGCGCAGTAGCCACGCTCAGCAACAGGGGAAAAAAGACCACTAGGTAAACCTCAATAGGTTCCTGAGGCTTCCCTCTTTTTTAGGTAAGTACCTGTTTTTAAAAGGCTTTTTACAGATAAGGTGTGCAAATATCCCCCAAGAGAAAACTTAGGAGAAAGGGTGAATTGAATAAAGGGCATAGACATAAGGCTACTTGCACACTAAGATGTTGCGTTAGGTGCCACGTTAAGGTCGCATAACGTGCACCTAACGCGACGCCTGGTGCTCTTCGATGTGGACATCAGAGTGAGCCGCGTTGTGCTGCTCACTCTGGCGTCCGTGATGCGTACTCTTGGACGCATGCGGCATCACGTGGTCCCGCCGGCCAATAGCCGCACAGAGCGGCCGCACCAGGAAGTAAACACTGCACGTCACAACGTGCAGTGAATATTAATTAGCCATGTGCCTGGCCGCTCTCCGCTCCTCCCCAACATTACTGCGCATGTGCAAACAGTCTAACGCGGCTTAAGCCGCTGTAACGCTATAGTATGCTGCACTTTCTGAAGAACGTGCAGCGTTACATGTAACGCAACGTGGGCAGTGTGAACAGCCCACTTGTGTTACATTGCTGTGCGTTGGCGGAGCGTTACAGGCTGCACTAACGTGCGCCTGTAACGTCCCTGTGTGGAAGCAGCCTAAAGGTTATAATTCTCCCCTTAAACATTTTACCCAAAGCCAAATTGAAAATAAAGATCCTAACATTTGCCGAATTTCTCCTTTGTTTCATCTGCACTGATCTTGATTACAAAAATAATTAAGAGATCTACACCACAATATCGATATCGATTACTACCTAGGAGGAATTAAAGTCATACTTTGCTCATTCATTAAAGGACACCAAAGGTGAAAATAAACTAATGAAATAAACAATTGTACTATCCTCCTTCTCCTAAAAAGTGACTTTTTAAGATATTCCATAGTTTTATTGTATATTTAAATCTACTTTTTAAGTTTTTACTGTTTTATTGTTTTTGCTCAATGACACGTTCATTGAAGTATGTCAGAGCTAAAATCTATGAACGATTGACCCTTTTTATATCGCTTTCCTGCTCTCAGAAGCCATTTTCTGCTAGGAAAGTGTTTTATGGTTGTAATTTCTCATCAGTGACAGTTACACTGTATTCTGACCCAGTCCTGACTCAGACAGGAACTGACACATACCGGATTTACTCTTTCAGGCAGATAAAGAAAAAAAGGAACAAAGCATAGTTATTTGTGTGCTAGGCACTGTACATACACACGTCTATCTCATCATGTCACCTTGGGTATCGGGTACAGGTGGTCCCCTACTTAGAAAAAGGTTCAATTCTGGGAGATTGTAAGTTGATCCTGTCTTAAACATTGTGAAACATTATTTACAGCAATTGGAGTGCTGTTCCATATAAGGTTTCCTACTGGGTAACCTCAGCTATACTAGTTCTCAAAGTTCAAACCCAGACTTAGAAGAACATATCTTTTCTTTCCAAAGACTAAAGGGCATTTCAGGATTCCAGATTTTATGAAATATCACAAAGAATGTGCATTGTCCTAGATGGTAGACTGGCCATGGAACACCAACTACAAATAGTTGTCCCTAGGAAAAATTACTAGGTGCTAGTAGTCTACTTCAGGGGACCAAGCAGGAAACCTCAAAAATATAATAAAATACCTGCACACCAAGCTTTTGAGTAAGCAATTATTTGTATTATGAAAAAAGAGGGATATCACAAATCACATAAATGGTAGCAATCAACAAACATCATGGGCTAACATCATGAGCTAAAAATGTACATTGGACAATACAA
Organism: Hyperolius riggenbachi; assembly: GCF_040937935.1. Classification (NCBI taxonomy): domain Eukaryota; kingdom Metazoa; phylum Chordata; class Amphibia; order Anura; family Hyperoliidae; genus Hyperolius; species Hyperolius riggenbachi. The sequence goes on along the minus strand of NC_090646.1, from coordinate 332,538,274 downwards.
CATCAGTGAATAACATTAACAGGTTCACATAGATATTTTGGCTAGATAAGAGAAAGTCCATACACTCTGCCAATGCATGAGTGTTTTGTGCAAAAATGAGCAGCAGCCTGAAAGGATCCTCTAGTGCCCTTTGAAAAAGGTACTCCGAGACAGCGCTGTCAGGGACTCTGGAACTATCTGCTCAGAGGTTCATTTGTCTTCACAATCTGTATTTTTGGCTATGCTTAGTTGCTCATTTTTGCACAAAACACTCATGCATTGGCAGAGTGTATGGACTTTCTCTTATCTAGCCAAAATATCTATGTGAACCTGTTAATGTTATTCACTGATGTTGTATTGTCCAATGTACATTTTTAGCTCATGATGTTAGCCCATGATGTTTGTTGATTGCTACCATTTATGTGATTTGTGATATCCCTCTTTTTTCATAATACAAATAATTGCTTACTCAAAAGCTTGGTGTGCGGGTATTTTATTATATTTTTGAGGTTCTTGTAGGACTGTGGTCCGGTTTACCAGCCCAGCACCCACGTTGCTCAGTTCATGATTGTTCTTATCTTTTGTGCATATCATGCACTAGGTGTGCAAACCTTTCTAATTTGCTGTTGACCAAGCAGGAAACCTCATGGGGAAATGCTATAATGTAAACAGCAACTTCTAAAACTTTAGGTTTCAGACAGGTTATTGTAAACGGAGCAGTGCTTTTCAGCGCTGCTAGATTTGGGCGCAGCCTGCGCCTCCATAGACTTCAATAGGAATCATTCCTATTGAAGCGCTTAGTGAGTAACGTCGGCTCCGTCAGACGACGGAGCCGAGGTTGCTAAAACAATTATTCGGCCTCCAGCAATCACTGGAAGCCGAATTATTTCATTCCCCCACTATCCATGTCGGCTTGGAGGGGGAATAGTAATTAAATCGGCCCGGACTTGTGCAGAAGCAGGATCAGCTATGTACCGCTGTATCCTGCGCCCTAGTCTACCGGCACCGATTTCAAATGTACTCGTTGTAAACTACACGCACACTATTTGGCCAACCTAAAGTAGACTAGCAGCACTGTATGAGCTCCATTTCCACATATTACCTTGGAGAGCTAAACCTTTGATACAAGCTCGTCAATCAAAACATAAGCCCATCAATTTCAAATACCCTACAGGTCTTTAAATCAACATAGTCCTAATACTTAAAAGGAACCTGAAGCAAGAGGTATATGGAGACTGCCATATTTATTTACATTTAAATAATACCAGTTGCCTGGCTGTGCTGCTGATCCTCTGCCTCTAATACTGTTAGCCATAGACCCGGAACAAGCATGCAGCAGATCAGAAGCTTCTGACATTATTGTCAGATCTGACAAATTTGGCTGCATGCTTGTTTCTGGTATTATTAAGACACTACTGCAGCCAATAGATCAGCAGGACTGACAGGCAACTGGTAGTGTTTACACGGAAATAAATGTCAGCCTCCATATTCTGCTCACTTCAGGTTCCCTTTAATCTCCACAAGCCCTAGTCTCTTCACTGGACTCAAAAAACAATGAATATTTATCTCAGGATTGTTTTGTTGGAAATGAATGGACCCTAGGTTTGTCCTCACTGTCTGAAGTTATTCAAAACCGCAAGCTGAAAGCTAGGAGCAGTAAGTAGCTGGCCTGTGATCAGGCATATACTAGCCCTACTGATGACTTCTCTGCCATAAACCGATTGATTGCTCTTACCCAGAATAGAGGTGAATTGGGAGACAGCTGGTCCTCCTCCAACCTGGTAAGACTGGTTGGTCGCTGTCGAGCTGTTCGGTGCGTTCTCCCTATTTCCCTCTGCTGCTAGTAGTAGCGTGGCCGGTGTTATGTTCCCCGTACGTCACTAGTTTCTCACGCATGCGCATCGCTGTCGCTAGAACAGCTGTTGATCAGCTGGTGCCAACTCATGCGCACTATGTCCTTCTGCCGTCATCTTGTGCGTCCACTACGTTCTGAGCATGCGTAAATTGTACGTCGGTGACAGCTTTTCCAGGGAAACCAACACGCATGCGTGAGACGCTTTTGACAAACGGGGAATACGCATGCCCGGGCAGTCCTGCCTGATAACCAACAACCCGCAGACCGCTCGTAGCAGAAAGAAGGGCGAATTACCTGGTCACAGCCACCAAGCCCCAGGAGATCGGAGCAGGACCGGCTGTCTCCTAATTCATTTCTTTTCTGGGTGAGAGCAATTAATAGGTCTGTGGGGGAAGCTTTATATGTCACATGTATGCACTATAGAAAATGAAATGCATAAAAAGCATATAAAGTTTTGTTACATAAATGTCACTTTTTCAAAGTCAGATTTTCATAAACTGATAGCTGCCTCCTCATACCCAGACACCTTGAAGTGCTCCCCTTTGGGTGTTAAAGGGGGAGGTTAATCTTATCAGCTGAAGCTATGCTTCCTTACTCATTTGCCAGCCTATTATGGATTCAATCACCATGAAGAAAAGGAGAACTGTGAAATAATACAGCAGGTACTTGCTTGGTTTGTTTTACAAAAACTGCAATGTTTTTACCATAAATAATTCATATTCAAATAAACTTATGCATCATTAAATGCGTAAAAGTTCCTGAACATTGTGCTTCCACTATTGTATTTCTGAGTCCACTGTCTGCAATTATTGAGCACAGTGCGTGTGCTAGTACAATGATAATCAACATTGTAATATCATGTACCCCTTTATTAATGTGTGTTGGTGTGGTACCTCTATTGTGGGCATCACCATCTCAAGTACCCTTTGAAATGTTCTACTTAATAAAATGATAGGGTAGCTGCATCCACCTGTGTCATGTCAGGCGTTGTATGCATGTCTGTCCAGCAGATGCACTGCCAGGGGCCACCAGTGCACAGTGGCTGGGGATTGGTGCTAGGCTGGCTGGGAACCTTGGGATAGGTACAAGCTGGCTGAGAAGCTAGGGATGTTTACCAGACTGGCTGGAGAAGGGTGCTAGGCTGAATGGGGTGCTGGGGATGAGTACAAGGTTGGCTGGGGGCTGTGTGTGGATAGAGATGCAAATGTTTGTATCCATCCACAAACCTGAGCCCCCTTCGTCTTCAGTTTAGGCTCCACTGACTGACCTAAAAGCCCCTGGGCCCTTCAGGCTGATGCTCTTGCATGTAACCTTAATTTGACATTTGGCAAGCTTTATGTCAGTGCAGAAATGAATTACAAAAATGCAAACTGCATAGTACAGTAAAGCAGGTTGAAGACAAAAACCTAAGCAATAAAAAGGAGGTTGGTGCAAAATATAAGGTGCGTAAAACAAAATAGGAAGATTTGTGTATTCGTAAATGAATTACTACTGTTCAGAACACAAACCGCTAGACTTCTGTAGCCCATTTCTGCACCACCACCAAAATGCTGGGACAGGGTGATATGTGTTGTGTCTGCTGGCCTAACTCCTGTTCTTTCCATAATGGTTTACAATATATTCTGCTGGTGGTATTGTAGAGTCTTTACCTGTATACCAAACTCCAAAATATGATGCTGTAAGTCCTGTGAGACGTTAATAGACGCAGACTCACAGTGGTTGGTGCTGGGTTGGCTGTATCTTGCTCGCCCGCGGCCAAGAGTGCTCTGCGTGTGACGTCAATGTGCATACCGCTCCCGTGCGCAATCTAGGACGCTAGTGCAAGCGGGTAAGGGCCTGAGCGTGATCCGACCAGGAAGAATGGGGCTCTTGGTGTGAGAACAGTAGGCATGACCATGGGGCCCCCTTCAGGTGCAGGGCCTGGGGTGATTGCCGCACTTGCCGCCTCTGAGGCCTGCCAAGAGGCCAGTGGCTGTCTTGCTTGGACCGTTATTCTAACAAGCTTTAAAGCTAGTACACTATATAATATAATATGTATGTATGTGTGTAAGGACAAACATGCGGACTCAGTTTTGGATTTTCAAATCACATAAAGACTGCCTGGCTCGTGTTTCACGGCCAACGACTGCTTTCTTCTTACCCTCAAATATTGAGAGTAAGGAATACTTTTAATGGTGTTAATAGGGTGTGCCCTTTCAGCCCTCAGAATAGAGTTGGTAGCAGTGGGTTTCCGGTATAATTTAGTGGCCAAAGTGCCATCCCCTTGTTTCAGGATCTTTAGGTCCCGAAATTCCAATTCTGTTTGGCTATAGGTGTAAGTAAACTTTATGTTCCACTCATTGATGTTCAGCCAACTAACAAAATCATGAAGTTCTTGTTCTGTACCCTCCCATATGAGGAACACATCATCTAAAAATCTGTGCCATGTGGAGATCAGGTGCATGAAGTCAAATCCATCCTCCGCAAAAAATGTCTTCTTCCCATCCCCCCAGGTACAGGTTAGCGTACGACGAGGCACAAGTCATCCCCAACGCCGCTCCCTGCACCTGGAGGTAATGGGCTCCCCCGAACACAAATACATTATGGGTCAACAGAAAATAAAAAAATCCACAGTCAATGTGTTTAGTTCCCTATGTTCCATACCCATCTTATTAAGGAATCTTTGGACTACTTGGATTCCTTTGTCATGCGGTATACTACTGTAGAGCGCCTCTACGTCTAATGATACCAGCAGGCTGTTATCTGGCACGTGTATTTCGTCCAGAACAGTGGGTAGGTGAGAACGATCTCTAATGTAAGATGGTAAACTTATGACCTGAGGCATAAGGTGAATATCGATTAATTTACTAACATTTTCTGTGAGGGAACCGAGCCCTGCCCCAATTGGGCGTCCCGGAGGGTCACTGATAGATTTATGCACTTTAGGCGTACAACAGAAGGTAGGGGTACATGGATGTTCTACAGTAAGAAACCTCATTGTTTTCTCATTGATAAGTCAGTCCCACTTCGCCTTAAAGAGGATATCATCAAGTTCCTTCTTATATTGCGTGGTTACATCACCATTGATCTTGCAATAGTTATCTCTATTTTGGAGCAGTTTCATACACCTTTTTTCATAGTGATCATTACTCATAACCACTAAATTACCCCCTTTGTCCGATGGTTTTGTAGTGAGATGTTTCATGTTTTTTATTTCTCTAGTAACCTGCTTTCAGATGCATCTAGATTTTGGCGGAGTCCAATTTTTTTTTTTTAGTACTTGATGACATCCTCCATGACGGTCTTAGTGAACATATTAATACTGGGGCAATTCTGCATATTGGGAAAATATTTGGACCTCATTTTAAGTTTAGAATAATCAATGTTGGGCAGGTCACTGTAGGGCAAGTTTTCCGCCTGGATGTCAATAGCATTCCATCCTGCGGGGTACTCTATCCTACTGTCTTTCTCCAAGGTGGACTTCAAATATATTTTAGGGAGAAATAGTTGCAAAGCGATCATAACTGCAAAAAAAAAATCAATTTTATTGGTTGGACAAAAATTTAGCCCTCTCTTGAGGACATTCATCTGTGCTATGGAGAACTCTTGGTCAGTCGGGTTTATTATCTGTATTATATCATTTTTATCTACATCAGCCTTACCCCTAGTGCACTTGTCAGCAAATACATTGTCTATGTTAATTTGGGGTAGAAATGTTCCATCATAACTTTTTTGATGGGCTGTATCCCTCGTGTCTTCCGAATCCAAAAAAGTGGCCCCTGCATCTTTATATACATGGTCTTTCTCAGCCCTATCCATACCTTTTTTTCTTTTGTAGGATTGGGATTTCGGGTGCCTATACTCAGGTCTATAAGACCTATGACTAGATGCACTAGACCAGCTACTAGCCATAGAAATGTCAGAATGTTGTATCTGCTGTGCTGGTCTGTTAGGTGTACTTCTAATAGGTTTCTGCACCCTAGACATATGTGTTTGTTTCCATCTATGTGCCATCCCTCGATGGAATGCAGTTGTATCCCTATTCAGGGGTACTGAAGAGGGTACTCTAAAAAAAAGTCTAAAGAGGACTTATAACAGAGCACTGGGACATGATAGAAAGGCCCTTCTATATGGGGAAAAAAGAGAAATAAGAAAAAACTAATAGGCATACTGGTGAGGACTACTCATTATCTATGATCACACCATACTGTGGGGAACATCAGACCATAAAGCAGGCTCTGAATAAAGTCTGGCCAATCCTGAGACAAGACAAAACTTTGGGCAAGGTGGTACCTAAATGCCCCCGGGTAGTATTTAGGAGCTCAAAAACCATAGGTACCCAGATAATGAACAGTCATTATCAGGGAAGCTCCCGTGGAGAACCATGTAAAACCAGAGGTACATATGGGTGTGGGAGGTGCCCATATTGCCAATACATCTACAGGGGACAGAATGTGGAGGTCAAGGCCAGAACAACGACAGTTAAACTTAGGCATTATGCCAATTGTAGTACTACAGCAGTAGGCTATATGTAAGTGTAATGCATTCTATATTGGCAAGACAAAAAGAGAGATCAGAGAAAGGATATATGAACACCTTTATGACACCGGGAAAAAAGGTGAAAAATCTGCGATAGCCAAACATCTCATAGAAACTCATGGAGGTAATAAATACATCAGATTTGCAGTATTAGGGCCTGTACACACTGCTGCGCTTGCGTTGCGTTTTTAAAAACGCATGCGTTTTTAAAAACGCAAGGTCTTTTGAAAAAGAATGAAAATCGTGATGACTTGTACACACTGGTGCGATGCGTTTTTAGAAAAACGCAATCGCAGTGCCTGCTGCGCTTTTTTAAGCGCAGCGCATGAAAAACGCATTAAAAACGCATGCGCTTGCGTTTTTGCCTGCGTTTTTCAGAAGTCAGTATCCCAGAAGACTCTGCAATCTCCTGATTCCTGTTGAAATGTAAACTAGAAAAAAACAAAGGATTCTTTAGCCAATCAGCAATTACAAGAAAAACGCAAACGCACAAAAAACGCAGGCAAAAGCGCATGCGTTTTTAAAACTACAGGCACTTTAAAAACGCATGCGCTTGCGATTTTGCTTGCGTTTTTCAGTGTGTACAGGCCCTTAGACAGGATCCATCCCAACATTAGAAGAGGGGACAATAATAGGAAACTTTATCAGATAGAGGCTAGATGGATATGGAAGCTTGCAGCAGAAGTAAAACTGGGCCTCAATGATTTTATTATTTAGATGTTTTTGTAACACTTTGTGATGTTGATTAGCCCCTTTTTTGTACAGAATATGTGTATGACAGGGATAGTATTTTTTATTTTTTTTTATTTTTATTATAGGCTTTATATTTATAGTATACCTTTTTTCCTTTTTGTTTTTGACCAGCTGTATATGCCAGCTGTTAGATAGTTCTCGTTTAACCACCCTCCAACTCCCTCCCTCCCTTCCCTGGTTTAATATCAGATCTACATAGGATGTGGGTATGTTATACCCACATTTTATACCTAGACATCCAGACTAGATGGTGCTATGGGTGTAGACAGAGGTGCCTGGCTCTTCTACTGACCACATATGCTATTGCTCCGTTGTTATTGCCTGATGAAGCTGGATCAAACCTGCGAAACGCGTTGCATATTTGGAGTTCATAAATAAAATATATTGACTGTGTTTACTACAGTCGTTGTGTGTCTACTTGGAGGAGGTAAGTCCACCACTACCTCCTCTATTTACCAAGAATTTGGTTTTTAAGCTCATTTAGCTTCCTTTTATCCTTTTGGCACCTCTGTTCTCCTGCATACTTATTATGGATGTGTTTTTGTGATAATTGTTTTTTTTTTTCTTATTTGTGTTAATGTGTTTTTTTTTTTTTTTTATTTACTTTTTTCTTTCTGTGCATACTAATGAAGTCAACTTACATCAAATCAAAGTCAATTTACACGAAAATGTAATTTTTTTTTATGTTGCTTTTCACGTGCATTGCAACATAAATTGCAGTCGGGGGGAAAAAAAAAAAGACCTGCTGTGCAGTTTGAAAAATGCAGAAAAAAAGGCAAAATGCATTGAAAAAAAGTGACACTGTTGACATACATTAGGTGTTTGGGGAATGGAATTTTGGCAAACTGAAAATTTGTAACGCATCTTACCACAAATTCATATTGGTGTGAAAAAATAATAGATATATGTAAACTGCGCCTGCCTTTTTTTCTACACAACAAAGTCTTATTAAGTCCACGAGTATTCGCTACCACAAATCCCCAAAAAATTACAATATGAACATCAGTCAATAGTGTGAGAGCCCGATACGCTTGAAACACTACTGACTTCACGTGAATGCGATGTATAGCGCAGGGCCATTGTGGTCAATTTTCTGACTGGATTACGCTATGCTTGCTTTTATTGATTTTACATGTGGAGTTTGAATTAAACTGGAGTATTTTGGAAGCTACAGCAGTGGAGAGTCGTATGCCTTATAAACCTTGAAAGCTAGACCGACCTGGATTTGAGGTGGACTGAACCTGGTGAGCAGCTATTGAAAAGGGAATGGTGTTTGGATTTGCACATAGAGTGAAGCACAATATATCACTCTTCATGTTTGGCTGGTTGCTAGGATAAAATTGTGTTTTATCAGTAATGCACTATTGTGAGTTTTTTGAACTTTGCAGATCTGAGAAGCAAAACGAGAGGAGCGCTGTCACACTATTGACTGACATTGGTGTGAAAAGCCTCAGCATAGCAACGGGTGCTTTGTAGCGCGGCTTACCGCACTGCAATGCATCACATATGTGATGTTCACAGTGCGGCATGTGTGCTGCCGTACAACAGGTCGCGGTATGGTAACACACTGCATGCAGTACCTTAATGCTAAATGCATGCGTTAACAGTAAAGGGGAAGAATATTTTTCATTGACTGTATGCTTCACTATATGTGAGGCAAGACAGCTGTAATGAGCAGTATTATTTTGTTCTGTTGCACAGGGAACACAATGCAATGTCCCTCTGTGAAGGTGGCCTTAGATTTTTTTTTCCATCACATACTTTCTCCATCATCTCCATGGACTTTAATGACTTGTGTATGGACCTATGACTTCAGTATTAATCCTGGTGTTCTCAGGGTCAGGAAATAGTAATCAAAACTTGACTGTAGGTTCTCTTACCCCCATTGTATAAAAGCCATATACAATACCTCACAAAAGTGAGTACACCACTCACATATTTGTAGATTTTTTTTTTATTATATCACGGGACAACACTGAAGATATGAGATGTAGATATAATTTAAAGTGTTCAGTATCCAGCTTGTATAACAATGTAAATTTGCTGTCTCTTTACAACTCTGTAACACGCAGCCATTAAAGTCTAAACCTTTGGCAACAAAAGTGAGTATACCCCTAAGTAAAGAAAGTTAAAATTCTTCCCAATTAGACTTCTACTCTTTCAAGGGTCATGTTATTTATTATTACTACAAGGTCTCAGGTGTGTTAGATTTTGTGTTATTGCTCTCACACATTCTCATATTAGTCACTGGAAGTTAAACATGGCACCTCATAGCAGAGAAGTCTCTGCGCATCGTACAAAAAGAATTGTCTCTCTACATAAATATGGCAGAGGCTATAAGATTTCCAGCACCCTAAAACTTAACTGTAGCACAGTGGCCAAGACCTTGCAGAGGTTTAACAGGACAAGTTCCACTCAGAACAGGCTTCGCCATATTCAACCAAAGAAGTTGAGCGCAAGTGCTCAGTCATATCCAGAGGTTGTCTTTTGCAAATAGATATACGAGTACTTTCAACATTGCTGCAAAGGTTGAAGGGGTTGGGGTCAGCTTATCAGTGCTCAGATCGCGCACCATACATGGTTCACATAATCCATGTTCTTAGTCTGCTTGTCTTCCGCAAACTGCAGGCTTTCTTGTACATCATCTTTAACCATTTGCTTGCCAACTTGCCAAGCATGTACCTAGTACGTTATGGCAGGCTAGGGCTTCAACTGCCAAAAATGTACCTAGTATTTTTTTTTTTGTCATTCCCCCCCGCCCCCCAGAAGAAGTTGGGAGGTGGACTGACATCAATCCTCCCCCCCTCTCCTGTGCCCCCCTGCAGAGCTGGAGCAGCAGTGTGGTGTGTAATTAACTTACTTGATCGTTCGCTCCATGGCCATGTGTCCCACGCCGGCAGCAGTCTCCTTACTTCTTCCTGTTTCCCTGCATGACGCATGATTACGCGAGTCATGCAGAGATTGGGCAGCCATAGAGGAGTCGGCTGCCGGCGGGGACACATCCCATGGAGCAAGCCATCGGGTGAGTTAATTACACACTGCACTTCTGCTTCAGCTCTACAGTGGGGCCGTGGAAAGGGGGGTAGAATGTCGGCCCCCCTACCCCAGTGTCACCTTTACCTGGCTACCTGTACTGGGGGCATCTATTCCTGACTACCTGTTCTGGCTGGCGGCACCTATTCCAAGCTACCTATACTGGCTGCACCTATATCTGACTACCTGAACTGGTGGCACTTATATCTGGCTACCTGTACTGTACATATCTTATATTTTTGGATTCAGCTTAATCAGGGATTTTAAAAGCAGTAATATTTTTGTCAGTAAATGTAATTCTTGTTTGAAAGAAACCCAGAAAAATATTTAATTTCCCTTTTTTTTTTTTTTTTTTTTTTGTACATATTTCACTGAAGAATGTCAGATTTTAAGGGAAACAAAAGCGTTATTGTACCCTCATGACAAGAGGAACCTTACTCCTAGAGAGTGGAGAGCCATACAATGGCTAAAAGCTCGTCATGATCTGACAATAAAAAAGGCGGATAAGGGGGGTAATATTGTGGTAATGTCGACTCACAAATATTTGCAGGAAGCAAAACGTCAGCTTGAGGACCCAACAACGTATACTAAGTTGAAATCAGATCCCACTATATCTATACAAAATAAGCTTCGCTCCTTGTTGCGAAGTGGGGTTCAAGCAGGTTACCTTAGTCGCAAATTGGGAGATGACCTACTCCCAGATTTTCCAAAAAAGCCAGTCATATATTTCCTCCCTAAGATACACAAGTCCCTGGTGGATCCCCCTGGCAGGCCCATCGTCTCTGGGAGGGGATCAGTGACTGAGCCCCTTTCCAGGTACCTGGACCATGTTCTCAGACCGCTCCTACTTGAGATCCCCTCGTATCTGAAAGATACATCACATGTGTTGCAAAAGGTCGAGAAAACGAGTTGGTATAAAGGTGATCGACTGGCAACCATCGACGTGGTAAGCCTGTACAACAGGATACCGCAGCGATTGGGGGTCAGTACGATGTTCGACCTCCTCGTCGAGTCGGGACACTATGACATTCTTGAGAGTGAATTTTTGTGTCGCTGTCTAAATTTCGTCCTCGAAAACAACGCTTTTCGGTTCGGAGGGGAGTGGTTTAGACAGATATCGGGAACAGCGATGGGGACGTCGGTGGCTCCCACGTTCGCAAATCTTTTTCTGTCTAGATGGGAAACCATCTACATCTATGGGGAAAGAAACCCCTATAGGTGTTATCTGAGAGCATGGTCCAGGTATGTGGATGATGTGCTTGTCATTTGGAGATCCACCAGGGAGAAGTTTAATGAATTCCTGACATACCTCCAGCAGAATGACATGAACATGCAGTTCACTGGAGAGTGGGGAGGTGAAAAGGTTTCCTTTCTTGATCTTTCCTTGGAGGTGGTGGGGAACAAACTAATCACAAAAGGGTTTCGCAAAGCTACAGCAACGAATTCCGTCTTGCATAATGAGAGCTATCACCCACATCATGTCAAAAACTCAATCCCTTATAGCCAATTCCTAAGGTTAAAACGGAACAATACAACAAATGTTGATTTTGAGATACAAGCACAGGAGATGCGTCAGCGTTTCCTAAAGAGAGGTTATGATCCCACGATGGTGGATCAATCCCTTGTTAAAGTGAGATTAATGGAAAGATCGTCTCTTCTTGATAGGCAAAATGATGTAAAACCTGAACCAAATAAGTTCATTTTCACTTTTGATTTCTCACCAATGTCCCACAGGATTAGAGAAATAATTGATCGGAACTGGCCAATACTTGAGAAGGATGAGGGTATCTCCCCAAAAGTATTGGGGGGCCCCCTCATTTCCTTCCGACGCGGATCTACCATCGGATCAATGATCACACAAAGTGAATATATTTCAAACTATACTCCAACCTGGTTAAATAGATCATCCTATAGGGGATCATTCCCATGTGGACACTGTCCCACTTGTAAATACATGGTCAGAACTGACCATGTACAATTAGGTGGATACTCGCATCAAATTAAAGATTTTATTACGTGTAGAACGGAATTCGTTGTGTATGGCATATTCTGTCCTTGCTCCTATTTCTATATAGGGAGAACCACTCGCCCAATCCGTGAAAGATTGGTGGAACATCGCCGATCTATTAAAAAGGGAATAGGCGCTTTAAGAATGATCAATCACGTAAGAGAGATACATGATGCTAATGCGAATGTGTTAAAAATGGTAGGCCTTGAGCTGGTGAAAACCCCACGACGTGGGGGCAATAGAGATAACTTGTTGTCTCGAAGAGAATCATTGCTTATTAGTCGATCCGATGCCCTAGGGCCTTTGGGCTTCAATGATCGTAATGAATTCAGTGTATTTCTGGAAAAATACTAGTACTGACGTGGACTCTCTTGTCCCTATTTTTCTGCCTCTGTCACTGGGTCTTTCTCTATTTACTTTTTCTTCAACACATTACACCTATTGAGAGTTAAATCATATATGAGCGTATGTACTGCACATGCCCCTATGCTTACTGTGCTACCTGTGCTCCTTTCTTTATTGGTCCGGTCATCCCTCCTCCTAATGTTGTCCGGTGTCTGAACCCCGCAAACGTCCCAGCACCGAGGACACTTTTCTTATGTCCGCGGTGGGACGCTCCGTATAGTCGGGAGGTTGCCTAGCAACGCACCAAGCGAATTTGTTTCGCTTGAGTGCGACAGGTAAGCGGCGGGTTTCCGACATGGGCGGGCAGATGCAGATGCGCTCCAAGTTGGAGCGCTGACGCACTTCCGCCTAAGGATGACAGGGGGAGGAGGGTTTCCGGAAGAATGGAGGAGGTCCTGGCGTCTTTATAACGCCAGGCCTTTTGAGATGGCGGTGAGCTTCTCCCCGCCAGGAGTCAAGTCTATGAAAAAGCGCTGTTAGCGCGAAACAATTGTCGACATGAACACCATCTCTGTGAATGCTTGCAGCCCCGGAAGGGTGATGTATTAAGATCTTACATCGTGTAATTTGTCATCAGTCTGCATATGCTCCTGGAATAAATGTAAGCTCAAAGTAACTAGTGCCCACGGAATGTTTTCTTGATGATAATTCACTGAAAAATGTTGTGTTATCTCAAGAAAAAGTACACAATTTCAGTGTTCTCCCCAGGATTTTTTTTTCCAGCCAGGTGGCATGAAAAAGTAGCCGGGTGAGGCGAGATGAGAGAATGCAGGGCTGGCGCTTCTCTGCACAACTTTGCAATTTTGTTTGTGTTCAACCTCAATTCATTATGGAAAAAACAATATGTCCTATTTCATGTTGGTTTTCTTGTCAAAAATCCTAAGTAAACCTAATGAGTGCAAAATGTCTAAAAACTGCTTGGCAGCAGATGTTCACATTTAGGACAAATTGGCTAGCAGGGAAAGGGTTAAAAGTAGCTTTCTTCTGGGATGACAATAATGCAGAGCAAGTTGCTCTAGTGCACAGTGCACAGGTAAAAATGAATCCAATCAAATGTTATGTGCTTTTTAAATAGAAAAAGTTCACAGCAGCGTTTCCTTAAAATTACCGTATTTTTCGGACCATAAGACGCTCCAGATCATGAAACACACTTAGGTTTAGAGGAAAAAAATCAGGGAAAAAAATATATACTAAACTTGGGTGTGTCCATGGTCCAGGGCCATCTTGTGGACCTTTTCCACAAAGCTTTCTCTATCTTAAGTCACACTAACCCCTGCAGCTACATTAACTACGCTATTATAACCTATGCTGTCCCACTGACAACACTAACTACCCTACACCTGCTGCTCACCCACCAGCTACACTAACCTATGCTATCTCTAAGGTAGTTAGTAAAATCATTGCATAAGTTCAAGACTGCGATTCCAAACAAAGCAAGACACATAGTAAATCTATGGTAACTCACTACCACATGCGTGAAGCTCTCTCCAGTCTGTGTGTGGCAGCCTGCAGATGAGTATTGCTGGATGTGAGGGATGCCAGGCTGGGGATAATATGGTTGTTTGTGTTGTAGGCAGATCACTGCCATCCGTTGGAGACATGGCTGAAGAGCAGGCCAAGGAGAGCATTGCACAATCCTCTACTGCAGCCATTACCTGTCCAGGCGGGGGTTTTGTCCACATATGATCTGAAGCACTCTGCTGCCTCTGGACTTCAAGCACGGCTATTTCCCGACCTTGGAATCCCAGAGACCAGTGGATATCCCACTCTCCAGGTGCAGTGCAAGATACCTATGTCCCTGGGCTCCCAGAAATATCACTGCAGCGGCAAAAGATTGATTGCTGTCTGTCCCCCACACGCTCTGGGTGTCGCACCTGGTCCTCTCCTGCACTGTGATTTGCTCCATGGGCCACCGGCAAACATAGCTCCCGCTGCAAGAGGTTGAGTGCTGCCTCTCCCCCGCACACTCCGGGCGCTGCTCCAAGCCATCTTCTTCTCTGTTATAGCCGCAAATTCCCCCTCGCTGCAATACGAATCCTCCAGCACTCGACCTCTTGCAGCGGGAGCAATGTTTGCTGGTGGCTTATGGAGGAAATCACAGTGCAGGAGAGGACCTGGAGCGACACCCGGAGTGTGCAGGGGACAGGCAGCAATCGATCTTTTGCCGCTGCAGCGATATTTCCGGGAGCCCACGGACATCAGCATCTTGCACTGCACCTGGAGAGGGGGATATCCACTGGTCTCTGGGATTCCCAGGTCAGGAAATAGTGCTGTACGGGTAATGGCTTCTACACTTTATCGGGGGAGGAAAAGTGGGCCATTGGGGCATACATTCGGACCATAAGACGCACTGACTTTTTTCCCCCCACTTTTGGGGGAGAAAAGTTGCATCTTATGGTCCGAAAAATACGGTGTACATTATTTTGCAGTATTTCGCACAAAATACACTTATTTATTTATTGTATTTATAAAGCATCATAAACGTAAAAAGCACCAACATATTACGCAGAGCTGGACATTAGTTTAGGTTACAGACAATACTTAGGGGTGACATACAGCAAAATGACAATACAGGAATACAAGAAAGACCAGATCATGCAGCACAGTAGATGGGAGCATGGAGATTAGGCAAGTTAGGTTGAGTCAGATGCATAGCATGGGTTCACAGTAATGGAGGTGCATGATCAGGTAGGACACAAAAGGAGGAGGACCCTGCCCAAAGGCTTACAATCTAGAGGGAGAGGTAGGGACACAAAAGGTAGGGGACCAGAGTTCAGCTGTGGGTTTAGAGCACTTGTGAGGGGTAGTAGGCCAGAGTGAAAAGGTGAGTTTTGAGGGCCTTTTTGAAGATGTTGGAAGGGGCTGCCCTAATGGGTGGAGGTGGGGAGTTCCATAGTGTTGGAGCAGCTCTTGAGAAGTCCTGGAGGTGTGCATTGGACTGGGTGATGCAGGGGGCGGTCAGGCGAAGTTCATTGGAAGAGCGGAGTGAGCGGCTAGGTGTGTACCTCTGAGTAAGATTGGAAATGTAGGTTGGACAGGTTTTATGGACAGATTTGTAGGTCAAACACAGTATCTTGAATCTGATTCTGGACTGGATAGGAAGCCAGTGGAGGGATTCAAGGAGGGGATCCCCCGTGGTGGATAGATGGGAGCAGTGGATAATTCTGGCTTGGGCATTCATGATGGACTGCAGTGGGGCTATTTGGGTCCATAGGGAGACCAGACAGAAGGGCATTGCAGTAGTCAAGGCGGGAAATTATGAGGGCATGGATCAGGAGTTGGCAGAGGTGGCAGAGGTCAGGAAAGGGCAAATCTTACAGATGTTACGAAGGTGAAAGTTGCAGGACTTTGTGAGGTTTTGGATGTGGGGAGTGAAGGAGAGTGTGGAGTCCAGGGTGACACCCAGACAGCGGGCTTGAGAGTTAGGGCGAATGGTAGTGTGGTTAACAGTGACATGCACATCTGGGAGGTTCATGGATGGCCGGGGTGGGAAGATCATAAATTCCGTTTTGTCTACATTTACTTTCAGGAACCTAGCGGACATCCAGGAGGAGATGGCTGATAGGCAGTAGTCCATGGTAGTGGTGGATATGTCAGGAGTGTGGAGGTAGATCTGGGTGTCATCTGCATACAGATGACAGTTAAAGCCTAAGGAGGAGATAACCTTGCTAATGGAGGATGTGTATAGGGTGAACAGTAGGGGGCCAAGGACCGAGCCTTGGGGGACTCCCACCAAGAGGTGGTTGGGGGTGGACGAGGACTCATTGAAGGTGGTTGTGGAGGAGCGGTTGGAGAGGTAGAATGAAAGCCAGTTCAGGGCGAGATCGTGAATGCCCATGGACTGGAGGAGCAGGGGATGATCTACTGTGTCAAAAGCTGCTGAAAGGTCAAGGAGGAGGAGAATGGAGTATTTACCTTCAGCTTTAGCTAAGGCAAGGTCATTGACCACTTGGTGAGAACTGTTTCGGTTGAGTGGGCAGGTTGAAATCCAGATTGCAGTTGGTCTAGCAGTAAGTTGGCATTAAGGTACTGGGTCAGGGTTTTATGCCAGGTTGTCAGGGATATGATAATGTGCGTTTGGCTCTCAATCTTGTTCAGGACTCCCAGCTCACCGACTCACGATTTCTTATGTTAAGTTTAGATTTTAATAAAGCTTTTGATTCGGTGGGCTGGGAGTACCTGCATTTGGTTTTGCCCTTTTTTGGTATACATGGTCCCTTCATATCAGCTATTAAAGCCCTTTATACTGACCCAACTACTTATATTCACATTCCATGTGCTTGCTCTAACACTATTATGTTGCGGAGGGGCTCCCGTCAGGAGTGCCCGCTTTCTCCTCTGCTTTTTGCTCTGGCAGTGGAGCCCCTGGCGGAGGCCTTGCGTCAACATCCTGATATTCATGGTTATAATGATACATATAAGTTGTCACTTTATGTTGACTATGTGTTACTATTTCTGTCACAGCCTGTCATCTCACTTCCAATATTGCTTCCTCTTTTGGAAAAATTTGCATCGTTCTCGGGGCTTGCGGTGAACACCGCCAAGTCAACTGCCATGCCTGTCAATCTCCCTAGACCTGCA
The DNA here is from genome assembly GCF_040937935.1 of Hyperolius riggenbachi. NCBI lineage: Eukaryota > Metazoa > Chordata > Amphibia > Anura > Hyperoliidae > Hyperolius > Hyperolius riggenbachi. Next base: position 332,521,142 of record NC_090646.1, on the reverse strand, counting down.
GTTAAGCTATTAGAGGCAAATTTTGATTTTAAATGGGTACATCACAAATTTAAATATCTAGGGTTTTTTTTTTTTTACCCCTAGTTTTTCTACCCTCTTTGAGGCTAATTACCCCCCTTTATTTTCAATGATTGCAAAATACCATAAAGTTTGGTCAAATTATAAGATTGTCTGACTAGGTCGTAGCTTGGCGTGTAAGATGATCTTATTGCCTAAGTTGTTATATTATTTCAGGACACTGCCCATTCCTTTACATAAGAGTCAATTGGCCCAACGTTAATCTCTGTTCAATAAGTTTATATGGGACAATAAGCCCCCTCGAACTCGCTCTAAGATTCTATATTGGCACAAATTTTCAGGTGGCATTGGTATGGTTAATTTATGGCTTTATCTAGCTGCCCGCACCTCTCAGTTGTTAGATTGGAATCTAACCTCGGACCTACCCGTTTGGTGTCAGTTTGAATCTGATTCGATTGAACCTTACCATTTGCCCACTTTAATTTCCTCTCCTAATAAGCAGATATTCTCAAATTCTTCCCCTTAATAAAATAGTTGCCCACTCCCTTAAATTGTGGTTTCTCACCCGATTTCAATTTCAATTGGCCCCTGTTCTTTCTACCTGGGTTTTCTTTTTGGGTAACCCTGATTTTCCTCCTGCCCTAGAGAATCCTCAATCCTTTGTTTGGTGGAAAAATCAAGGCCTCATTACAGTTAATAAGTTTTGGATATCTGATAAATTTTCTTCCTTTTCATCACTTTTGTTTCACCGGATCTATCCCTTACGAGGAAATGTTCAGTTATTGTCAGATCAAGCATTATTTTCAGTCGTACAACCCTATCCTACAGATTCACAACAAGCAAACTGCAGCGAGTCCCTGTGGAATAGGCCTAGTCAGGTCTATGTTGCCGGTGCACAATCCCTCTGTGGGTCACCACTCCACACACGGTTCAATGTAGTAAATACGAAGGAGGCACTCAATTGGCTTCAAACTTGCGTTTTATCAAATCCCAGTAATACACGACATGTTTCGGGGCATATCCCCTTCATCCTGATGAAGGGGATATGCCCCGAAACATGTCGTGTATTACTGGGATTTGATAAAACGCAAGTTTGAAGCCAATTGAGTGCCTCCTTCGTATTTACTATCCTACAGATTCCTCTTTCACCTTTTGAGGTCATATATTACAATCAAGGGCGTTGTAGAGGTTCTATCTCTAGAATTTATCAACTGCTGATTGGTGTGGGCACAGATAATAAACTACCTTATATGTTACCATGGGAATAAGACATTGGTGAGCAACTTGATCTAGGTTCCTGGTCCAAGATTTGGGCTAATGTTGCCTCAACTTCTGCTTCTAATGTCTTGAAAGACACTGCCATTAAACTTACGCTACGGTGGTATTATACCCCGATGAAACTACATAGAATGTTTCCCCTCTTTGCTTTCGCAATTGTAATAATGATGGTTCATTGTCCCATATCTCCTGGGAGTGTAGGGTGGCACAAGAAGTTTGGGCTCTCTGGAAGGATTTAGTGTCGCAGATATTTTCTCTTAAAGGGAAGGTTCAGGGACTATTAAAATAAATAAATAAAAAAAAAATCCAAATCCACTTACCTGGGGCTTCCTCCAGCCCGTGGCAGGCAGGAAGTGCCCTCGGCGCTGCTCCGCAGGCTCCCGGTGGTCTCCGGTGGTGCGCCCGACCTTGACAGGCCGGCTGCCAGGTCGGGCTTCTGCGCTCCAATCTGCGTCTCACTGGTGCGCGCTGACGTCATCGGACGTCCTCCGGGCTGTACTGCGCAGGCTCAGTAGTTCTGAGCCTGCGCAGTACAGCCCGGAGGACATCCGATGACGTCAGCGCGCACCAGTGAGCCGCAGATTAGAGCGCAGAAGAAGCCCGACCTAGCGGCCGGCCTGGCCAGATCGGGCGCGCCACCGGAGACCACCGGGAGCCTGCGGAGCAGCGCCGAGGGCACCTCCTGCCTGCCACGGGCTGGAGGAAGCCCCAGGTAAGTGGAATTTTTTTTATAGTCCCTGAACCTTCCCTTTAACCTTTTGAGGACTGCTGTGTTAAACTCCCCTAAAGACCAGGCACATTTTCATTAAATTGGCCACTGCAGCTTTAAGGCCAAGCTGCAGGACCGCAAAACACAGCACACAAGTGATTCCTCCCCCATTTTCTCCCCACCAACAGAGCTCTCTGTTGGTGGGGTCTGATTTCCCCCCCCAGTCCCTCCCCCAGTGTTTGTTTGTTTATTTGTGTTTTTTTTTTATTATAAAAACTGTTCCCCCCCCCCCCCTGCTGTGTACCCCCCCTCCCTCCCCCTGTCGGCCAATCCCTGTGATCAGCTGTCATAGGCTTCAGCCTATGACAGCCGATCACCTCCGTGGCTCAGGAGGGGACAGCCGTGTCACACGGCTGTCCCCAGTACAGCGCTGCTGCTGATCGCAGCGCTGTACGGGTAATTTAACAGTCTCCCGAGCGGCAATAGCCGCTCGGAGACTGAAGAGGGGGAGGAGCTCCGCCCTCCGAGAATGAGATGCGTGCGCGTCCTCATTCAAAACAGAGCCCCAGGACTTTACGCCAATTGGCGTTTGGCGGTCCTGGGGCTGCGGCCACGCCCATCGGCGTGACGCGGTCGGCAAAAGGTTAATATTCATATTACCAAAAAACAAGCTCTGTTGTTTTTTCCTAATCTGTTAATCCCAGGTAAATTTTATAAGCTATATAGGTACCTTGTGTTATCTGCTCTATGGGCTATAGCCTCAAAATGGAAAACTACTACTCTTTCTATTTCAATGATCACTGACAGGATGAACAGTATTAAACTCTTGGACAGGCTGGTTTATGCTTCAATAGACAACCTGGATAGATTTAATTCTATTTGGGATCCGTGGACTACCTATTGTGAGAATTTGACCTTGAATGCTCTGCCTCCCACATCTCTCCTTAATTTTATACGCTTTAGAATGTTAAGATGTTGATTTTGACACTTTTCCCAGGATAGCTGTATTGCTACCCTTTTGCTTTTCTCTGTTTTGATTTACCAAATTTCTAATTGGTTGTGATTGTACTTGACTTGTTTATTGGCATTGTTATCTGTTGAATTTGAATAAAGCCTTTAAATGTAAAAGGTACTGGGTCAGGCGTTTGTGAACCAGATGCTCAAGGAGTTTTGAGGCAAAGGGGAGGAGGGAGATAGGGCGGTAGTTGGAGGGTAGCAAGGGGTCGAGGGAGGGTTTCTTGAGCAGGGGTAGTACAGTGGCCTGCTTGAAGTCTGAGGGGAAGGTGCCTGTGCATAGGGAGAGGTTAAACAGGGTAGTGAGGACTGGGGCCATTTCCGTGAAGTGAGGCTGGAGTAAATCAGAAGGGATGGGGTCAAGGGGGGAAGTAGTGGTATGGGAAGTCTGCAGTAGGTGGTTGACTTCCTCGGTGGTAGTAGGAGTGAAGGCGGTGAGGGGAGGATAGGGTGGAGGAGGAGCTGGTTGAGAGGGGGTGAAGATTGAAGATTGGATATTTCCTGACGGATGGAGACAATTTGTTTGTGAAGTGGGTGGCTAAATCGGTGGCAGAGAGGGAGGAAACGGAGGGTGGGGGGTGGGTTTAAGCAGGGAGTTGAAAGTGGCAAAAAGACGCTGGGGGTTGGAAGCTTGTGCTTCGATGAGCTTGGTAAAGTATTCCTGCTTCGCATGAGCAAGGGTAATGTGGAACTGCAGCAGGTTAGTCTTGTACTGTAGGAAATCCTGGTTAAGTCTAGTTTTCCTCCATTTCCATTCAGTGGCGCGTGTTTTCCTCTGGAGGTTGCGAGTATGGGTAGTGCTCCAGGGCTGGGGGTTAGGGGGTCGGTTGCAGCGGAATATTGGTGGAGCAGCTTTCTCTAGGGCTGGTGAGAGTTGGGCGATACTGAGCTGCAGCAAGATTATGACAGGTTAGGGTGGGGAGAGGGCATGGAGGGGGTCAGCAAGGACACTAGGGTTGAGCTTGCGTAGGTCTCGCTGCCATCAACCAGGTGGGTGGACGGGTAGTTTGGAGGTGCCTTCCATGAGGATGTTGAAGGTGAGAAGGCGATGGTCTGAGGGTAGAAAGGGTGCGATGTCAAGGTCTGCAATGGTGGTGGATTTAGTAAGTATAAGGTCGAGAGTGTGACCTGCAGTGTGAGTGGGGGTATTGGTGTGTTGTACTAGGCCAAGTGAGTTGGCAATGGTGAGTAGCCGGGTCACAATGGAGTTCTGGACTTCACCAGCTGCAAATAAGAGTAGGAGGGAGAGAGTAAGCAAATGTGAATGGTATATAATTGTTTGTGAGGTTTTTTAGCTGCTGTGGGGAGAGAGAGATTTCAGGAGAGCTAACAGTTCATGAGAAGCTGAGTAAAGTGAGGAAAGCAGAGCAGGTGAAATTAATATGGAGTGTGGTACACTGGGAGGATGCCTGTAGCAATGCAGCTTGTAGATGTTTGCAGGCAGAACATAAAAAGTGCAGTAAACATGTTATGTCTGATTATAACCAGGAAATTTCCAACTTCTAAACAGTTTATATGAGTATGCAGTTAGTGCAAGCAAACCTGTGTAAATAAAGAAGCAGTGTCTACTTGGCTGTGCAACATATATCCAGCAGTGGCACTTTTAGCAACAGCATCTGGATGCAGAGTAGTTGTTTCCAGCAGAGTCCTGTGGCTGTTGAATCCTGTTTGAATTCCTGGGGCAATTGGCATAGTTTCTCCTAAAATACACATCATACGGCGATGTTAGCCATAAAATACACACATGGCACCTGAAAATTAAAAGCAATATACTTACCAGGCAGGAGACTCCTCTTCTGTCTTCATCACAGCAGCTTTGGTTGTAAAGCACCCATGCTGACAAGCAGGGCTACAGGAAAATGGCTGCCTGATCCTAGTACTGGAGACACAAATGCAGTGCTGCATAGTTATTCGTACCCCTGGCAAATTTTGACTTAAAGTTACCTTTATTTAACCAGCAAGTCATTTTTGATGGGAAATTACATAGATGTCTCCCAAAAGATAAGACGATGTAAAAGAGGCATTATTGTGGAAAAAAGTCAGCTTTTATTTACATTTGAGCAAAAAGTATCCAATCCAAAATTATCCATACCCTTCACAAACTGTCAGTCTGTGGGAAAATGCAAAGTTCTATACCATTCCAAATAGTCCAAGCTGTTCTAAAGCATTCTACTTAACCTGAATAATTGGGAACAGCTGTTTTAATCAACTCAGCAGGTGAAAAACAGCAGCTCTCTGCAGTTGGTTTGTGGACTGTCATGACTAAGATAAAGGAGCTCAGTGAGGACCTGCGGCTGCACATTGTGACTGCTCACAAGTCAGGAAAGGGCTACAAGGCCATTTCCTGTGGCTACAGTGCAAAGTATTAAAAAATACAAGATATTCCGCACTGTTGTAAATCTCAGAGGACGTGGTCAGAGGCCAAAAGTGACACCTGTGCTGGCCAGGAGGATAGTGAGGGAGTTGAAAAAGAACCCAAGGATCACCACCACGGCCATCCTGGTGAATCTGGGTTCTGCTGGTGGCAATGTCTCAAAACAGACAATTCAACGGACACTGCACACTGCTGGGTTCCACGGATGCAGACCAAGGAGGACGCCATTTCTCCAGTTAAGACACACAAAAGCTTATACAAATAAGAAGTACATATTTGTGGGAAGCCGCAACACCAGTTTACCTACTGGAGGGAAATATCTGCGGCAGTGTATCAGGTCCTGCACCAGCATGCTGGAAGAAGCAGCGAATGGGTCAGGTACAACCGCGGGCCATAGTTTGCCTACCCCTGCTGTAGGGGTTTCTTACCAGAATACAAATGAGCTATTTTTGTTTATTTAAATATTTTATATTTTGCTTTTCCTACCATCTGGATGGATGTATTTTTTTTTTTAAACCCACCTATGTAACTATACTACATATGCTCCTATTTCTGCATAAACCATCTACATTTTCATATCGCACTGCATCACTCAAAATTGGTGCTATAGGAAATGAACAAGTTCAAAACCAAAGCATTGGACCAAGTCCAGGGGCGACTTTCTTAACCATGAAGTATGTTAATTGGCTGATTAAAAGTACCTTGACATGCAATATTTTGAAACTACATCTGCCAAATGTAACTACTAGAATATTTAAGGTGCTTTAAAAGAGACTGAGCTCTAATCAGGCCCATTTATTTTTCCGAGCAATTTCTGAATTTATCGTTATTTTTCTTATGCTGCCTGTCTTTCTTGGGGGAATTCAGAATTGGATGTAGAAGTGAACATTAAAATGATGGATAATATGTACCGTACATTAAACATTCAGGAAATATTACTTGAACATTTCAGCATGCAGTAAGAATAATAGTTAATATATAGATTCACACACAGACAATGTGACTATATCTTTCAGATTTAAGATAAGTTGTTTATCTCTCCAGAAACTAATGCCAAGGTCATCTTTGGTAGTCACTAGTCTATACCCAGCATTGAAAAAGTGACAGCAAAGAGAACTTCAGTACTGTAATCTGTAGCCAAGTAACCTTCCCCCTTATGCCACATTCATGTGCAGATTGTGTTTTTCCATGTTCAGTATGTGCGAACGATTTTGAATTGCTGCACTAATGGTAATGAAAGTGATTCCTCACAGGTATTCCCATGTCTGTGTAAGGGCTCGTTTCCACTAGAGCGAATCTGCATGCGTTTCCTGCATGCAGATTCGCTCAAACAATACTAGTGAATGGCGCCGTTTCCACTTGTCAGGAATTCTGTGCGGCTCGCTCTGCAGAATTCGCACGCCGCACACCCGCACGCGAATCGTCGGTCATGTAACTAAATAGGAAAACCGCAAGCACTTGAGTCTTGCGGTTTTCCCGGCGTTTCCACGCGCGATTTCGTTAAAAAACCCATGTCAATGCTTGCCGGCATTGACATGGTTAAAATCGCGTTGTTAAAATCGCGAACGATTCCGCGTGAAAATCCGCATGAAAACGTCAACGAATCCGCAACCGTATGCGGATTCGTTGACGCATTTTCCGCGAGCAAATCGCGCCGCACAAGTGGAAACATACTCAAAAAGTACTGTTGCATGCTTGCTTCTATGCGTGAAAAGTGCTAGATGCAATTTTAGGTATGGGAATGCTGTATGTTTTATGCATTTTGTTAAAAAAAAATATATATTTCTTGGCAGCTTACTGGATCTTTCCTTATTTTACTTGCTTTACTTTCTGTATTAAGCTGCTGAAAAGGCTGATGTTGACAGAAATAAGATACATAGTGTGGCAGAGAAGGGGAGTTGGGGAAAGTAATAGATGGTGTATATGTATGTTCTAGATTTCTTTCATCTGCACTGCCATGATAAATCCACTCTGAGGGCTACAGTGATGAGAGACTGGCAGAATTGTGCTGTGAGGTAATTGAAATCTACGCCCTAGCAGGGATAACTAGTCCAAAACGGGGTGTAGATTTCAGTTACCGTTGTCCGGAAGCGGTTAAACAGATGTTTGCTACCCTTCAATAGGAGCTTAAATGAACGTGTTGCCAAGAAGATTTTATATCTCAGGCCTTGGCCTTGCAACCTTCACCCCCTCCTCACACACAGTTTTAGACACAGCCCTTACCTCAATCTGAACCATCTGTATCACAGCAGGTGGTACAGGGTACCTCAGGGGCGCAAGAGGATGTCTTATTTGGAGGGTGCAGAGGTTTCTATGGCCCAGGAAGAGGAGACGCCTAACATTATTATTTAAGGGAAAGTTAAACTTCCACCTGAAAACAAGAGATAGCCTAAAGTTAATTATTCTACTCTAAATCTGCCAGCAGATCTGCCTAAAAACAGTAACCTATAGAAGACGAAATGTGTGCGGAATAGGCTGCAAAACATCCCTCCTTTTTCCATACATAAGTCTATGCTGGATCTGTTATCTCAAGAGTGGAAGTAACATTATTATTATTATTATTATTATTATTTATTTAGCTCCGACATATTACACAGCGCTGTACACAGTATATTGTCTTGTTACTAACTGTCCCTCAGAAGGGCTCACAATCTAGTCCCTACCATAGTCATACGTATGTATCGTGTAGTGCATGTATGGTTTGTATGTTGACCTGGCTTGGATTCGAACCGGGGACCCAGCGCTTGCAAGGCGAGAGTGCTAACCACTATGCCACCGTGCTGCCCAGATAAAAAAATTATTTCAGCTGAAGTCTTCAAAATAAAGATTTCCTCTTGATGAACATGTCGGTGCTAGATGGGCTAAAATTCCTAAATGAGACATAGCCAAATTTATACTAAGGATTCTCCAATTTCTTTTGAGGATACTGGGTATCCTAAAGACCTATCTGATAGAAAGATGGAGACTCTTCTGAAAAGGGCCTGGGAAGCATAAGCTGCAGTATTTGCTCCGAATTTAGTAGCTACTTGCATGGCTACCCCTATTCCTAAAATGACAATTACATTGCTATGCTTTTACTTGCAGCAAGTTTTCTTTCTGATGCTACCAGCGAAGCAGTGAGAATATCAGCCTGTACCATGAGTATTATTAACTCAGTTAGACTCTTAAAGGGGCACTACAGTAAAAAACTGTAAAATTTAAAATATGTGCAAACACATACAAATAAGAAGTACATTTTTTTCCCAGAGTAAAATGAGCCATAAATTACTTTTCTCCTATGTTGCTATCACTTACTGTAGGTAGTAGAAATCTGACAGAAGTGACAGGTTTTGGACTAGTCCATCTCTTCATAGGGGATTATCAGCAAGATATTTATTCTTTATAAAGATACCGGTATTCCTGAAAAAGGATTTAAACAATGATGCTGGCCAGCTTCCCTGCTCCCTACACAGTTTTTTGGCAGTTGGACAGGACAACGGCCATTCACTAAGTTCTTTTGAAAATAAATATATCCCTTTAGAATCCCCTATAATGAGATGGACTAGTCCAAAAACCTGTCACTTCTGTCAGATTTCTACTACCTACTGTAAGTGACAGCAACAGAGGAGAAAAGTAATTTATGGCTCATTTTACTCTGGAAAAAATGTACTTCTTATTTGTATATGTTTGCACATATTTTAAATTTTACAGTTTTTTTTTTTTTGCTGTTGTGCCCTTTAACCACTTGAGGACCACAGTCTTTTCGCCCCTTAAGGACCAGAGCCTTTTTTTCCATTCAGACCACTGCAGCTTTCATGGTTTATTGCTCGGTCATACAACCTACCACCTAAATGAATTTTACCTCCTTTTCTTGTCACTAATACAGCTTTCTTTTGGTGCTATTTGATTGCTGCTGCGAGTTTTAGTTTTTATTATATTCATCAAAAAAGACATGAATTTTGTCAAAAAAATGACTTTTTTAACTTTCTGTGCTGACATTTTTCAAATAAAGTAAAATTTCCTATACATTTGAGCGCGAAAGTTATTGTGCTACATGTCTTTGATAAAAAAAAAAAAAACATTCAGTGTATATTTATTGGATTGGGTAAAAGTTATAGCGTTTACAAACTATGGTGCCAAAAGTGAATTTTCCCATTTTGAAGCATTTCCGACTTTTCTGCCCACCTGTCATGTTTCATGAGGTGCTAAAATTCCAGGTTAGTATAAATGCCCCCCAAATGACCCCATTTTGGAAAGAAGACATCCCAAAGTTACTCACTGAGGGGCATGGTGAGTTCATAGAAGATTTTATTTTTTGTCACAAGTTAGCGGAAAATGACACTTTGAGAAAAAAAAAATGAAATCTGCCACGGACTCACTATGCTCCTCTCTGAATACCTTGAAGTGTCTACTTTCCAAAATGGGGTCATTTGTGGGGTGTGTTCACTGTCCTGGCATTTTGGGGGGTGCCTAATTGTAAGCACCCCTGTAAAGCCTAAAGATGCTCAATGGACTTTGGGCCCCTTAGCGCAGTTAGGCTGCAAAAAAGTGCCACACATGTGGTATTGCCGTATTCAGAAGTAGTATAATGTGTTTTGGGGTGTATTTTTACACATACCCATGCTGAGTGGGAGAAATATCTCCGTAAATGACAATTTTTTGATTTTTTTTTTACACACAATTGTCTATTTACAGAGATCTTTCTCCCACTCAGCATGGGTATGTGTAAAAATACACCTCAAAACACATTATACTACTTCTCCTGAGTACGGCGATACCACATGTGTGGCACTTTTTTGCACCCTAACTGCACTAAGGGGCCCAAAGTCCAATGAGTACCTTTAGGATTTCACAGGTCATTTTGCGACATTTGGTTTCAAGACTACTCCTCACGGTTTAGGGCCCCTGAAATGCCAGGGCAGTATAGGAACCCCACAAATGACCCCATTTTAGAAAGAAGACACCCCAAGGTATTCTGTTAGGAGTATGGTGAGTTCATAGAAGATTTTATTTTTTGTCACAAGTTAGCGGAAATTTGATTTTAATTGTTTTTTTTTCACAAAGTGTCATTTTCCGCTAACTTGTGACAAAAAATAAAATCTTCTATCGCCGCATAACCACGCCCGCAGCCGTCCCCGCCGATGGGCGTATTGCGGTCGTTTGGGCCCGGTCTTTGCCGCCGCCCATCGGCTGGGGGCGGTCCTTAAGTGGTGAAGGCTGTTGCACACCAAGAGCGCTTTTAAAAATGCTAGCACTTTGAAAAGCGCTTGGCTAATGTATTTGAAAGGGATAGATCACACCAGAGTGATGTGATTTTCTTGCAAACGCGGGTCCTGCAGCATATCTGAACTTTTTTTTAGGTGATTCAGCCTTAAAGTGAACCTCCGGACTAAAAATGTACTCAGCAGCACTGAAAAGGCTTGATGTTTCTTTAACAGTTTCACAGCATTAGAACTTAGAAAACTCATTTTTAGCTGCACAGAAGAAAACTGCCCGGGCATTTTTCCCCTGATGCTGTGCAAAGCATTATGGGATTTATGATATTGTTCTCGTTCTGCTGTTTTGGTGCAATTTTATTTTATTTTTTTAATTTGAGATTTGAAGCTTAGTGCGCGCAGCTGGGAGGGGTGATCAGTACACAGGACAGTTGGAACTGTGTCATATGCTCCATGTCACCTCCTTTCAACCAAAAAGATGGCTGCCCCCATGAACAAGATGGCCGCCCCCATGAAATCACAAACATTTGCCTGTTCTTTTAAAACTGGGTAAGGGATTTTATTAACTATTTATTTTAATTAATATAGCTAATGTACCTTAATGACAGTGTGTTTGTTTAGGCTGAAGTTCCCCTTTAAAAGGGATACTTAAGTCAAAAATAAAAAATGTTTTTTACTCACCTGGGGCATCCCTCAGCCCCCTGAAGCTGTATGGTGCCCTCGCAGCCTCGATCCGATCCTCCTGTCTCCGCCGGCGGCTACTTCCGGGTTCGGCGACAGCCGCCGACAGGCTGGGAACGCGAGTGATTCTCCGCGTTCTAAGCCGCTATATCACCCTCTATGCTGCTATAGCGTATAACATATATGCTATAGCAGCATAGAGGGTGATATATCGGCTGGGAACGCGGAGAATCACTCGCGTTCCCGGCCTGTCGGCAGCTGTCGCCGAACTCGGAAGTAGCCGCCGGCGGGGACAGGAGGATCGGAGCGAGGCTGCGAGGGCACCATACAGCTTCAGGGGGCTGAGGGATGCCCCAGCTGAGTATAGATATTTTTTTATTTTTGACTTAAGTATCCCTTTAATGTTAAAGCGGATCCGAGATGAAAAACTTATAACAAAGTAACTTGTCTATATATCTTATCTAAAGTTTAGAAAGTTTTCACAGCAAATCTAGCTGCAAACAGCTTTAATAGAATATGATTGATTATTCCTGTGATACAATGTCAGCAGCCATGTTGTTTGTAAACATTACACAGAGGCAGGCTTATCTGCATTTAGAGCAAAAAAAACCTAATCCTCATCCTTCCTCCCCTCTGCCTCTGAAATTTCTGGCTAGTAATACCTCCCCCCTCCTCCTGCCCAGACTGAGCTCCCATGAGCCCTTGCTACTGTCTGAAAGTGCCTTGGCTTTCTGAAAACCTGTGGGCGAGGCTTCTTTCGTTTATAGAGAATTAGAGTATTAAAACAAAAAAGTATTTGGTTTGAGGAATGCCCTATAAACAATAGGAAAGGAACACAATTATGCAATGAGTAAAAGTTCATCTTGGATCCACTTTAAGTATGTGAAAGTGGAAAATCGCTCTAATAAGCGCTAGAACAGAGCGATTTTTTTCTAAGCGTTATTGTTACAGAAGCTGTTCATTTGCAGCTCTACTGTAACAAAAAATAAACGCTACACCAAAATGCTCCAAAAATTGCTAGGCATGATTAGAAAATCGCTAGGCACATGCCTAGAATCGCTCTCAAAGAACACTGAGCGTTTGCGATAACTCTAGCGCTTTTTGGTGTGCACTGGCCTTACTATGGCTTAAAGCAGAGGTCTATATATCTTTAAAAAGGACTATAGCAACTAGTGCAATCTCAAAAAGGCAACAGAAAAAATCTCTGAAAAAACTTTATTCACACGAGTAAAAAACATCCAAAAACATGGTTCTTCAATATCACAATAGTGGGTCTTGGGAGTACAATAAATTGATTTTGAATCAGTTAATGGTTATAGCTTTGCGGGTATAAGCTTCAGTGTTCTCCCCAGAATATTTTTCCAGCCGGGTGGCATGAAAAAGTAGCCGGGTGGGGCGAGTTGAAAATGCAGGGCAACTGTGCTTACAGCATAGGAGGAGGTGAGGAGGTGAGCCGATGACAGCCGGGTGGTCACCAAATCTAGCCGGGTGGAGCACCCGGCTAAAAGAGCCTGGGGAGAACACTGAGCTTCAAGGCAAACCCGCAAAGCTATAACCATTAACTGATTCAAAATCATGTTTTTGGATGTTTTTGGATGTTTTTGGATGTTTTTTTACTCGTGTGAATAAAGTTTTTTCAGAGATTTTTTCTGTTGCCTTTTTGAGATTGCACTAGTTGCTATAGTCATTTTTAAAGATATATAAACAAGTGTTACTGGGCAAGGTGGACTGCCCTGAAAAAGGACTGTGTTTTGATCCTTTACACATTTAACCCCCCTGGCGGTTTGCAAAAAATCCGCCAGGGGGCAGCAAATCTTTTTTTTTAATTTTTTTTTTTTTCATGTAGCGAGACAAAGTCTCGCTACATGATAGCCGCTGCTCAGCGGCATCCCCCCAGCCCCTCCGATCGCCTCCGGCGATCGGAGATCAGGAGATCCCGTTCAAAGAACGGGATCTCCTGGAGGGCTTCCCCCGTCGCCATGGCGACGGGGGGATGACGTCACCGACGTCATCGACGTCGTGACGTCAGAGGGGACTCCGATCTGCCCCATAGCGCTGCCTGGCACTGATTGGCCAGGCAGCGCACGGGGTCTGGGGGGGGGGGGGGGGGGCGGCCGCGGCGAGAGGAATTGCGGCGGATCGGCGGGTAGCGGCGGCGATCAGATGCTACACGCAGCTAGCAAAGTGCTAGCTGCGTGTAGCAAAAAAAAAATTATGCAAATCGGCCCAGCGGGGCCTGAGCGGTGCCTCCCGGCGGCATAGCCCGTGCTCAGCACGGGCTTACCGCCAGGGAGGTTAAAGGACAGTATCCTGAATTTCTCTTATAGGTTAAAGCAGAGGTCCCCACACTTTTTGGTCAAGGGCCGGGTCAACATACTTCAGACTGCAGGGGGGCTGAAACATACATAAAATTATGTTGAAAAACATTACATTGAATCTAGGTATTGATTCCCCCAATTATGCCTGGAGGAGAGCTCCCAGCAGCATTCAGTCATGCATGCCTAAAGAGCATCTTTGAGCATCAGACAGGTGACAACCTGTCTTCCAGTTGTACAGCAGTGTCACCTGATGCAGAATTAGATTGGAAGTCAGCGAATGACTGCTCGCTGGCTTCATGTGGATGGGTGGTGCCAGCACTGCTTTTCTATATGCGGGCTGCCAATATTTAATGGTGCGGTGGGCCACATCTATAAGTTATACATTATGTGGGCAGCACGGTGGCGTAGTGGTTAGCACTCTCGCCTTGCAACGCTGGGTCCCTGGTTCGAAATCCCAGCCAGATCAACATCTGCAGAGTTTGTATGTTCTCCCCGTGTCTGTGTGTGTTTCCTCCAGGCACTTCGGTTTCCTCACTCATCCCAAAAAAATACAGATAAGTTAATTGGCTTCCCCCTAAATTGGCCCTAGACTAAAAAATATACATGCACTACACAATACATATGACTATGGTAGGGACTAGAGTGTGAGCTCCTTTGAGGGGCCGTTAGTAACAAGACTATATATACTCTGTACAGCGCTGTGGAAGATGTTGGCGCTCTATAAATACGAAATAAGAATGTGTTTTGGGGGCCGCATTCGGCCCGCAGGCCTTAGTTTGAGGACCACTGGCTTAAAGGGTGGGATGGTGATCTTACTGAAAAAAGTAAATTATGCCCTTTGAAAATTATGCCCTCTTTGGCTCAGCTTTACAAGAAGCTCTTGATAAGGCAGCAGAGAAAAGGCTGATTTTTCCTCCCAAGAAAAGGAAACCTTTACAAAGGAAACATTTTCGACTCTCTAAAAAATCTAAAGGGAATACAGAGTTGGACAGAAAGTGGCAAATCTCTAGAGCAGGTGAATTTAGAGGATTATTTTTCAAATCATAGCCACCTGCAGGTCATAGTCAGCAGTCAGAGCAATTACTATTATTAGGTGGGTGGGCTGCCTTCAGTATTTTCTTCCAGCAGGGGAGAAAATTACTCAGAACAAGTTCATAGTGGCGGTAATCAAAAGAGGGCTCAAGTTGGAATCTCCACCGTTTGGATTCAAAATGACACTTCCTCTTCAGTACTTGAAAAAACATCATGTTATTATTTCAAGAATGAGTGGTCGTGCGAGTTCCAGTACTAGAAGAGATTTTTATGCCTCTTTCTTGTCCCAAAACGGAAACTTTCGATTGATGATAGATCTAAACATCTATCTTCAGTGCAAATATTTCAAAATGGAATCAATTTGCTCAACCATTTCCCAGTGGGGAAGAAATTTCTTCTTAGCATCAATCGACTTCATGGATGCATATTACCATGTACAGATTTATTGCAAACATCAAACATTTCTCAATCTATGAGCTGCAATCTGGAGTCAGAATCAGTTACTGTATATTTCAGATCATAAGACACATTTTTTCTTACTCAAAAGTAAGTCGGAAAGGGGGGGGGGGGAGTCTTATGGTCCAAATAATACAATGTCTCCCCTGCATCACAATCCATAGAGCAGCATATATTCTGGGTGTATCATTGCTTCTGATGTTTTCATGTTGCTTTACATGTTTACAAGCTGCCACCTCTCTGGTGGAAGACCCTCATAAAGGAAAATGATTGTCTAGGAACCAGCACCCTAGTCCCTCCCACGGGAGTATCTGTGTCAATAGCGGCGTCAGGCACATTGTACAGGGTGGGCCATTTATATGGTTACACCTTAATAAAATGGGAATGGTTGGGGATATTGACTTCCTGCTTGTGACACATTAATATATGTGGGGTGGGGAAACTTTTCAAGATGGGTGGTGACCAAGTCGGCCATTTTGAATCAAACTTTTGTTTTTTCAATAGGAAGAGGGTCATGTGACTTATTGGGAATATCACAAGAAAAACAATGGTGTGCTTGGTTTTAAAGTAACTTTATTCTTTCATTAGTTATTTACAAGTTTCTCTTTGTTTACAGCCATTGACATGTCCCCGAGATTAACACGTGAGGAGCGGATAAAAATTGTGTTGATGTCTGGTGACCGCAGTAACCGGGTCATTGCAGCAGATTTCAATGCAAGACCCCATACGAGACCACCCATCTCCCATGCTACAGTTAGCAAACTGCTTGCTAAGTTCGTGAAACTGGTTCAGTGTTGGATTTGCCAAAATGTGGCCGCATGAAATCTGTTACTAATCAAGAAACATCAGTGGCTGTCCTAGCTTCATTCAGCAAGAGCCCACAGCGTAGCACTCGCCGCTTGTCACTGGAGAGTGGCATTAATCGAACATCCCTTCGGCGGATGCTAGCTACTCACAAATGGCACCCTTACAAACTCAAGCTACTGCCACTTCTAAACGAGGATGACCCAGATCGGCGCACTGAATTTTCAGAATGGCCAAAACAAAAATTGGAACAGGACCCTCAGTTTACACAGAAGATTTTGTTCAGTGATGAGGCAAACTTTTATGTGAATGGTGAAGTTAACAAACAAAACCATTATTGATCTGACACTAACCCACATTGGATAGATCCATCCAAGACTGTTGGAACAAATTAATTGATGGTATGGTGTAGTATATGGGGTACAAAGATAGTGGGGCCATTCTTCATCAATGGAAACCTCAAGACCACTGGATATGCGAAATTGCTACACTATGATGTGTTTCCCTCTTTATGCACTGAAGTTGGCACGTTCCCTGAGTTTTTCCAGCAAGATGGTGCACCACCACATTATGGGTGTCAGGTCCGAGCATTCCTAGATGAACAGTTTCCTGGAAAGTGGATTGGTCATCGTGGACCAGTTGAATTGCCCACTATGGGTACTGGAAGCCTGTGCTAACATTTTCTCCTGCGATGTTGCTATCAGTGTGTGAAGAGTGGGAGAAGAGGGTTGCATTGACAATCCAAAACAATGGGCAGCATATTTTATAAGTGGTCAGAAACTTGTAAATAACTCATGAAAGAATAAAGTTACGTTAAAACCAAGCACACCATTGTTTTTCTTGTGAAATTTCCAATAAGTTGGATTCAAAATGGCTGCCATGGTCACCACCCATATTGAAAAGTTTCCCCCCTCACATATACTAATGTGCCACCAGTGTTCTCCCCAGATTTTTTTTCCAGCCGGGTGGCATGAAATAGTAGCCGGGTGGCATAAAAACGTAGCTGGGTGGAGCGAGATGAGAATGCTTCTGTGCGCAACTCTGCTTACAGTATAGGAGGAGGTGAGCCTATGACAGCTGGGTGCTCACCAAAACTAGACGGGTGGAGCACCCGGCTAAAAGAGCCTGGGGAGAACACTGTGCCACATACAGGAAGTTAATATCACCAACCATTCCCATTTTATTAAGGTGTATCCATATAAATGGCCCAGGCTGTATAATGGAGCCGCCCTCCTCTGATTGGTGGGAGTCCACTGAAAAGGAAAATAATTGGCTAGGTACAGGCAGCTTTGTCCCACCTGCGGTAGCATTGGTGCCAATAGCCACATCAGGCACGTTGTACAACTGACCCTTCCTCTCACTGATTGGAGGAAGTCCCCTGTAAAGAAAAAATGGATAGGGAACGGCATCCATGGGAGTATCAATTTCTGTCTTTGCTCTGTGGTAGAAAACGGCGACAGGTACAGGACAAGGGGTAAGCACAAAGAGCAATGGGCATCCCATGCTGCTCTTCCTTCACTTGCTGGATGATTTGCTTCCTACTCCAGCAAGAGCTACAGAGGAGCAAGCAACATCACAGGTAGCCATGGCAAGAAATGTGTCTTATGATCTTTACTCCTCGTTTTGTGTATGAGGGCTTGTGAAGCTGCTGTGAGTTCTCCCCTTACAGACCTGCACGAGCTTCTGCAGGCTGAGCATCCCGGGGCTGCTAAAGGTATCTACTTTAGACAGTAATAGGGGGTACTACTTACTGAAACAGTAGTTGCTGGGGATATTTATTCCTTACCACGGAATATGTTGGCGCATTTTTAATCAGCGCAGAAACATCCTGGAGTGCTATCAAATGAGTGTGCAAGGGCTAGAAAATGATTATATCAGAAAAAGAACTATATTATCCATTTGAATTGCACCACTCATAAAGTAGTGCAAAATATGACAATTTTATTTTACAATAATGCACTATACAAACTCATTGAAAACAATTAAAACCACTACACCGTGTGGCCAATCATAATATACTGTTATATCTCCAAATAACCAGTTCTATCATGAGCAATCAAAGTTATTTATCAGAGAATATTACCTGGGGTGCTCATGAACGAGCTAACCTCAGGTGTAGATCATGGGTTCAGTATTGCTGTTCATAAGTAAAGTGCTAATAATGGAGCAAGTGCATAAATATATATACCAACAATAAACCTATAAAATAGTGAAAATCCAAATATCAATTATCAAACATTCATAGTGATCCAAAACTATGGATCACTATGAATGATTGATATTTGGATTTTCCCTATTTTATAGGATTATTCAGGTAATGGTGGAGGTAGCGGCCTCACTAAGTCAGCAGATTATTCACTCTCAATGTGTCCCTGGCTACTTTGAAGGATCTAGGATAGATTCTGAATCAGGGAAAAATCAGACCTGATTCCATCTCAATCAAAGACCTGGGGGTTCTTCTCATACTGAAGTACAAATGTCCTTTCTGCCGCAGAAAAAACGGGTAACAAAAATGAGCGTGGGGAAATTAGTTCATAATCCCAATTTAATGCTTGCTAAATTCTGTATGACGATAGTGTCAACAAAGTTTATGCTCACCTTTACCGGTAATGTTTTCCATAAAGTTCTTCATGACAGGCCTAGAACCCACCCTGGTATTGTAAATCCACTTCTAAAAAAACAAGTTATCTGTAAACACTGAAGGGGGAAGCGGGAGTTGCCTTTTTAAATTGTATTGTGCTTCCTGTCCCATAGATAGGAGGAGCAGTCTGCACGTAGCTGTTGTGAACAACTTTATGGAAAACCTCTTACCGGTAAGGGTGAGCATAAACTTTTTTTGTCATTATCATCATACAGCATTAAATTGGGATTATGAACTATCTTCCCTGCTAATTTTTGGCAACATTGTTAGCTTTTGTAAACGATCTACATAAAGCAATATGATATGTGATTATAATTTATTCAGGCCCTCATCGGAGGTATGCTTTAGTTTCGGCATCTTCAGTGGGTGCTTTTGTAAGGCCTTGTTGACTCTCATTAATGGTAGGCATGGGCCCTACCAAGGCATGGAGCCTGGCTTTAGGTCTTCCCCCAGAACACACCACAAAGTATGTTGGACCACTACCCGTAGAGGGCAGTGGACTACTGGTACTTTGCTGTCTGGCAGCACAACCCCTAGTATTGCTCCAGTACAGAAGAGAGAACAGTATACAATGAGATATGCAGTGATGGAATGCAGGCAGAGAAGAGCATTTGTAGCAGGCTGGAGGACAATTGGTAGGCGGCAGAAAGGCTTAACTGGGCTACTAACCAAGGTTTAGGACAGGCAGCAATTAATTCATAGTCAGATCACAAGCTAAGTTCTGGCATACAGTGGTAAACAAGGTCACTAGCCAAGGTCAATATGCGGGACACTGATTGAGAATGGTCAGAAAAACCAGGTTACAACTGGAAAGGAGAATCGGCAAGTCCAAACTCAAGAAGTGTGGTAAAATTCACTACAGCTGACAGATAAATTAGCACTGAATGCAACATAAAAGCACTTCTTATAGAGGGATGCAGGTGTATTTATACACTCCACAAATGTAAGCGTTTCACGGGTGTGACCCCACTTCCTCAGGCAGTGCAGATAGGAGTATATAGCATTCGCTGTCCGGGTCTGCACTAAGCCCCTCTGTCTCTTATAGAGAACTCTGACTGGCTTTACTGCATCCTTTTTTTTGTATCTTGCACACATGCAGACTAATTTGGTGGGTTACTTGCCTATTCCAACATCTCAAAATATTGCAGTCAGGGTGCTGTCATGCATACGGACAGGCCACATTACATGAGACCATTGTAACATTTGTATCGAAACTTTGACACCAACAACCGTTCAAATATGGGTTGCATGTCTAACTATTTTGTACTTGTTTGTTTAGCAACAACCTTACTTTGTGTCTGCATTCTGGATTGTCTCCTATTTTACCAGAGTACAAAAAAGTAAGGCCGTCTCTTGTTTGTAGCGCTCCAAAATCTAGCCATATAACCTCACTGCATCTTAAAATATTAAGTCTTTATATTAATATTTCCTGTCTAGTCCTTTCCTCTAGAGCTCTCACATTCTAAAAACCCATTTTAGTTTTCGGTTTCAGACCAAAATTAATTTCCATACCATTTTCCCCATTACAAAACGTATGTTTTTGTAATTGTAATGTAACAAGGGCAGGTTATTGCCCCAGTTGCCCTTGAGTGTCTTGATGGGGCTACCATGTCAGTGTCTGAAGACCTGCCCCCATTTTTTGTCAGGAGTGAGTCCCTTGGCCTCTGCATTTTCTGTCTTTCACAAGGCTGTTTTAGGGATTCTACCCATAGACTTTGAAGACCCTGTTCTAACTACAAGGCAGTCAGGCCTGGACTTATTTTATCATGATGCTGTCTCACTATGTTAAAGTTTTGTCATAAACTACTTGTGCCATTTTGTTTTTCCGTCTAGGTATGAGCTAGTTCCCAACACCCCCACAACAATCAACCAATGTGCCACCTCATTTCAGGGCTGTGTATTTGGTTTTACCCTCATTTATAGCTAACCTGCATATCTGTAGGTCATTTGCTATCTTCCTCCTTTGCTTCACCCAGAAGCTGAGGCTTATCCTAAGATCTGTAAGATTGTCCAGTAGCAAGGAATCTGTAAATAATCAAATTATATACTATTTTATGTTGATGGAATTATGAAAAAATGGAAGTCCGGCATCATTGCCCTCTGAAAGGACTTACAAAAGACTAAGAAAATGGAGAGGAGTGGAAATGGCAGCACCTGTCA
Organism: Hyperolius riggenbachi; assembly: GCF_040937935.1. Taxonomy (NCBI): domain Eukaryota; kingdom Metazoa; phylum Chordata; class Amphibia; order Anura; family Hyperoliidae; genus Hyperolius; species Hyperolius riggenbachi. The sequence continues at coordinate 332,500,462 of NC_090646.1, read as the reverse complement.
GGTAAAATAATGGCACTACTGTCTTTCATTTTTGAAACCATGCTTCGAGGGTCAAAGGTTTGTATTTGGATACAGACTTTAACATTTTTTGGGTGGTTTACAGTAAATATTTTTTTCCCATTTTACAGTACTAAGGATAGCCTTTGAGCACTCATGGAAGGAGGAGAAACCTCAGAAGGCAGCACAATGGCGATTCAGATTCAGGGGATGTGGATTCTTCTGCTTTGACCTCTTTCATGGTTGGGTCCAACACGGAAGAGGTAGCGGGAACCACAAAAAAAGATCTGCCAAAGAGGGAAGTGGAAGACAGCAGGGCTGTGGAGTCAGTACATACAGTACATCCTCTGAATCTTCAGTTTGTGGTACTTCTGACTCAAACTGACTACTCTGATTTTGATATACTAATATATTTTTCATCCTGATCGAAAGGATGTAACATTCGAGGCATTTCATCATTGGCAAATCTCAGCAATACATTACTAATCTGTATGACAATGATGTTTGCTTTTTAGGAATAAACAAAAAACTATTGGCTGAGAGGCTGACAATATACTTTTGGACATCCAGGCCTTTCACTGTATGTGTGTTAGATGGTTTTAATTGTTTTATTGATCAACGGCTTTCTATTTTACAATAATTATTGATTTTGTAATATGTGGGCCAGCATTCACAAAGCATTATCGCATACAGTAATGCAGAAAACTGCTGATTTTACTGAGCATTTAGTGAAATGTTAATTCACTAAAGCTTTTACTGCATTGCAAGCTGAAATTACCGAGCACAGAGGTAAATGAGGTATATGTCGTAAATACCTCAACATATATCAGTAAAATATCAATTCACAAAGATTAAAAGATGCGGTAAAGCCCAGTAACAAGTTCCCCAACTACTGGCAGCTTTGATGTGGCGAAAACCAGCGTCCGCATGCCTTCAGGGCACAATATCCCATGAGTGACAGAAGCAGAGAGCCAATAGAGCCGTCTCCTGCAATTCCCGCTGATCGGCTGTGACACCTTTTCGGGATGAACAAGCTTCTCTACCCCCAAGGCAGCAGAGCAGAGAGCCCGGCACAAAAGAGGTTTTCCCTGCAGCCCTTCAGACGTTTAACTCTTTAGGTTCCTGTTTGAAGATGCGGAGGAGCTAGTGGGGATATCGGCTAAGCATGGCATGTGTAATGTTTGAGAGTTCATCTAAACTGTGGATATTAGATAAAATGTTGTTAAAGTCTAGTAGACAGATTTAGAGGGAGTAGAACAAACATTATTAAAATGTACATCTGAAGGGAATCTGGGGATGCCTTTTGCTATTGTAATGCCATCAGTCATTGGGAGAACAGCATGTAAGGCTTTGTACACGTTTTTTTACTGCAAATTTGTATTTATTTTTTTGCTTAGAAAAGCGCTTTTCTAAGCGCTTTTGCTCAGCGATGATTTTTTTTTCCACCCGGAAATGAATAAATACAATGTATTCATAAAAGCGCTCGGGAAATTGCTATAAAAACTTTATAGTGTGAACAAGCCCTAACTGTTTATGTCGGAGCGTCTTTCTACTTTTTTTTTTTTTTTTCACAGGCATTTTGCAGCATTTATGAAGGCTGCCTCTAAAACTCTGTTAAAGAAGCTTTTGTTAAAGGCACTACTATTGACCTGAAGTGCTGTTGTAGCAGTAAAACATGTTGTTCAGAACTAAAATAAAGTTGTTCTGCTTTGAAGTTACAGTGAGTTGTTATTAAAGAGACACTGAAGCGAAAAAAAATATATGATATAATGAATTGGTTGTGTACTATGAATAATTACTAGAAGATTAGCAGCAAAGAAAATATTCTCATATTTTTATTTTCAGGTATATAGTGTTTTTTCTAACATTGCATCATTCTCTAATATGTGCAGATTACACAACACTCAGCATTCAAAATGATTCTTTCAGAGCAGTCTGAACTTATGACCTCTCCTCTGGCAGAGGAAAAGTAAAAAATTAGCTAACACTTGAGATAATAAAAGTCAGAAAACAGCCCTCTCCACGACTTTGAAAGTCGTAGAGCTTAATGGCTTTTTTGTATAGATATAACAACTGGAGTTTCTTAAATCTTCCTGTCCTGGAAACAATTACACTGATGTATCTGATCTTAATGTTTTATTTCTTAGCTGTACTACACATACAAATCATAATATCATCATTTTTTTTTCGCTTCAGTGTCTCTTTAAAGGTAGGACTTCCATTCCTTTATACCCTCTTTATAGCTATTGGGTGCCTCCTACCTGTGTCTTTATAGTTTTACTAGTGACCTTAGCCCGTTTAAAAACGGGCTAGGTCTGTCTCTGTGCGCACCCGCCCGTCGCGCATGTCCGCCAGATCTATTGATTATCGCGGTAAAATCACCCTGCAAACTGCTAGCACTAAGCGCTAGCGTTTTTTGCGTTTACTAGTGTGAATGAGCCCTAACTGTGCAATACCATGTATAGTAAGGCTGTTGACTTTTGCCAGGCATGCACTGTGTATCCTGAGCTGTGTGTCCATTGCTGTTGTATGTATTGTTTACATGCACTGTTGTATGTACTGAGCTCAGGGCCCACACCTTATGCCACAGAAGACTGCTTAACCTATTGCGGACCAACGCAGTTTAAATCTACGGTTGGCGGGTGGCGCTGCGGTTCTGACCTGACGTCAGCTCTACGTCCCAGCAGTTGAGGGTTTTGGGTACTGCCCGATTTCCTGACTTTGCCTATTGTCTCCTGTGCATGTTGCCAATCTTTGCTGGTACCTGCACTCTGTAAAGGTAGCCACACACCAATTTTTTAAATATTTGTTCAATTTAAGAATTACAATCAATTTTTCTGACTACTTGTAATATTTCAAAAATATGACCAATGTACCACACGTGTGTTAAATTCTTCCCCAATTATGATAAAAATGATTGGAAACGGTGAGAAAATTTCTAGGGTATGTATATTGATAAATTGACAATCTAACACACACCATACAATCTTTAAAAAAAAATTAAGAAAAATTTCCAGCATTCTGGATCGATAAAAATCAAAATAAAAAACAAAAAAAAAAACTGGAAAGCCGATCAGATTTTTCAGTCGAAGCTTTCGTTTTTTTTCTTTCGGGAGATCCAATCATATTTATCGAATTGTCATAAAACCGGATCTTTTTAATGTATCGTGTGTGGCCTAATTTAGTCACATGCCTCAAATTCTGCCTGAACCTGACCTCATCTACTACAGCCAACCTTATATTTACACTTCCTTTACTCGTCATGAATTCTGCAACAGCAAAGTAATCCGCTGCTTACTAGGAGTGGCGATCCATCAACCTTTTGGTGTGAAGTGGTAAACCCCTAGAGATTAATTATATTCCAAGTTTAAAATATGCTGTAGACCAGGTGCTGGTTCCCCATCTGAAAGGCACAGGACAAGGTATGGGGGATAACATGAGGGTGCTTGTGAGGAAGTGTTAGCTCCTTTAAATGGTGACCTCAGGATATTTGTTCCCTCCCACATGAATTGATAAATTGGGTAATTTTCTACCTACTGGATGTACCATGAAGGGTTTAATTTACTTAGAGGGGAAAAAAAAAAAGAATAAGTGTTTTGATTCAGGATAAAAAAAAAACAAAAGTTGACATTCTTTAACTACCTGAGGACCGCCGCAGTATAAATCTACGGTGGGCAGGGGGCGCTGCGGTTCTGACCGGACGTAAACTTTACGTCCCATTCACCGCGCGCCCCCGCTGCTGTCGCGGCCCTCTTCGCTCTGTCCCCGCCGCAATGTGCTGCCCTGCCGCCTCTATGACGCAGTTTAAATCTACAGCGGGCGGGTGCCGCTGCGGTTCTGACCTGACGTCAGCGCTACGTCCCATTCACTGCGCGTCCCCGCCCGTTCTTGCCGCTCTGTCCCTGCCGCAATGTGCTGCGCTGCCGCCTCCATGACGGCAGAGCACTGTGAGCCGGGCAGGAGCCGTTTTCATTGGCTCCTGGCCCCGTCATTACTGTAAGCCAATCCCATTGGCTTACATTGAGTTGTCACGATTTCGCCAACGCCATTGCGGCAAGCGCATGTAAATTGCGCACAATCTGTTCTGGAGTACCCCTTTAAATTCATTAGCCTGCTGTTAGAAAATGAGTGTTTTCTCATCTCACAAACCCTGCACTGGGGGAATGTGAGTGCTTGTTTACACTTCCTGAAGATCCCCAATAAAACCCTAAAACCAGAGCCATTCACATAGCACACAAATCTCCTTCAAAGGTGATACTAGCTAGGCCTGGACAAACAGGCCGGGTCGTAAACTCATTAGGACCCATTCACATACCTGCATCTAGCCTGAGGGGAGTTAGGGAGTTAGAGAGAATGACTTTTTTAAATTCACCTTGATATGAAGGAATAAGTCATTCAGACATTTTACTAAATTGATCAGTTTTCTGTCGAGGCTAGCCATTACAAAATTAGCAGACCATAATTAGTAATGATTTGTGTGTGGTAGAACCAATCAGAACATTCCTACCATTATACGAAAACAAGCAACAGTGTGATTTGCCTCGGGATACCCCAAGATGCACATGTTTGGTATCTGTGTGACACAGTAGAAGCGCGCCCGTGTCACTCGCTGCAGGTTTTGGTCGGCTGTTGCCGAGCTATGATCATTCCAGTTATTGCCTATTCTTTCTGCTTGTCATGACAAAGGGCGGGCGAAGGTATACAACACCCATCTCCTTTTACAACTCCGCCCTCTGGCAGAGGAAGAGTTAAAACCAACAATGCTGGACAGAGAGGGGAGTCTTTTGCCCAGCCATCCTGTACCATCACGGATTTGGGCTGGATGATAAAAGGATTAATACCTATTCCGCAGAACTTTCCAGAATTGGAGTACATATCTTCTGTGGGACTTACCGCAAAGGACACGGTAACTTGACAAACTGCTCAGACTGTAATCAGCTATTATTTTCATATTGAACACTTATTATTTCTGTATCCATTTGTTTCTATTGCTATATTTTGTTCTGCATTATTTCTTTAAATAAACTATTTAAAAATCGTACGTCTAAGTGCTGTTCTGAAACAAATCTCCGACAAAAGAATTCACATCTTCAGAGAGACATGTTACCATAACTGTGTGATATGAAATATTGTTAGTTTTGCTATCTCTAGAAAGGTTGTTAAATTAACCCTTTTTCCTACAGGATTTAGCTAGAGTTAGAATTAGCGCATTTGCACCCTTTTATTGCGGATTGGTGGCAGCGACCTGGCCTCTATATTAGAGCACAGATTGTATCGATTGTATATACAATCGAAATTGGACTGTGTGTGGACTCACCAACCAATCCAAAAGGTTACTTTGCCTGCAGTTCTGACTGTCTTCAGGATTCCCTCAGGGTCTGAGGCTTTATGGTAAACTGCAGCAAAGGGAACAGGAATTGGTGGGTGACTGCGCATACGTCACAGCCGTCAATTGATAAAATGGGTAATTTGAATTGACCGGACGTAAATTTTACGTCCCATTCACCGCGCGCCCCCGCCGCTGTCGCCGCCCTCTTCGCTCTGTCCCCGCCGCTATGTGCTGCCCTGCCGCCTCTATGACGGCAGAGCACTGTGAGCCGGGCAGGAGCCGTTATCATTGGCTCCTGGCCCTGTCATTACTGTAAGCTGTTACCATTGGCTTACATGGAGTGACAGGGTCAGGAGCCAATGAAAGCGACTCCTGACCGGCGTACAGCGCTCTGCCGTCATAGCGACGGCAGAGAGAGCAGCCTGCGGCGGGGACAGAGCGGCGTGACCGGAGGGTGCGACTGATTATTGCGGCGATTCATCGGGAAGCGCGGTTTACTGGACCAGCACCCTCTGGTCCTTAAGGGGGCAGAGGGTGCTGGTCCCGAAGTGGTTAATTGAAATAAACTCAAAATACAAATCCCCTTTTTATCTGTGGTCTTCTGTGATCTTTTTTCAGGTTATAGTCTTCTTCATTCACATCTGCTGTTAGGGCTTGTTCACACTACAAGAGCTTTTATAAGCTCTTTGTGATTATAAAAGTTCTTGCTAAGGTAATGCTATGTGTGTGTTCACACTGGAGCGATGTGATTTTGTAAAAATCCCCCATAGCATTGCATTAGCAAGAGCTTTTCAAAATCACTTGTGCTTAAAAACCTCTTGTAGTGTGAACAAGCACTTATTCTGTATTCTGTCATTTCTTCTGTATACTTCTTTCTTCTTCTCGAAATCTTCTGTTTTCCTTTTGTACTTTGTTCTTCTTAGTTTCATTTCTATACAAAAGTAGGTCTTTGGACTTTTAAGTGAAACTTACAGTAAGTTAAAATAAACTGAGATAAATAATTGAAACGGAAAACCGAGAGCCCAATATAGTGTAGGATGTCAAGAATGTTTGATAAAATGATAAAGTGAGAATGATTATACTCACAAACATGGGTTACCGTCCAGGTAACCACTATAAAGGCAGGTGAGGAGATCAAGCCTGTCCTCACTCAGGGCTAAGAAGTCGCTCTCTGTAGAATTGAGAAAAGGAGATAGCACTCCCATCCACCAGGAGTGGACGCAATGTATTTGTATGTTGTACAGAGGCGCCAGCAGGGTAAAATTCATAAAAATTTTAAAAAATTGCTAGGAGGAAGTGGTGGGCTTGCCTCCCAAAAGCAGACCAGACGTCCTGTTTTTATATAAATACCAACATTTATTATACGATACCCCAAAAGGAAATGCAACGCGTTTCGCAGGTCAAGCCTGCTTCATCAGGCAAACAAGGGGTTAACTGTTAATGGAAAACAAAAATAATAGCAATAAACAATAATGGCTATAATAGAGGCTATACAGTTACTACAGGCTGTGGGTAAATACAGACAGTATTGTTGGTATGTAATATGCGATCACATTAAATATATAAATTAAGATCACATGAACTATACAATCAGTCTGTGTGCATAATGTGGTATTGAGGAATGAAAAATTGTTCCATAAGGATTGTGGTGGGTAGTAAAGGGAGGTTAGGGGAATAGTAATGAGGGTGGTGGGGGGTAATGGATGGGAAAGTGGCTGGAGTTATATTGGAAGTAAACAGAGTAAATATATCAGCAATAGTGAAGGAAGGTGAGGTATGAGCAATAGGCTAGAGATAATATAAAAGAGACAATAGTAGGTGGATGTAGGAAAAAATGACTTACCAGGAGATCTGTAGTATCAAGAATAGCGCCTCAGTGTCATGCTGTTGACACTGGTGCGCTTTTAAATGTGTAAAAACGGAGGGAAAGATAATTGGGGGGGCGTGGGCGAATGGGGGTGGGTGGGGTTAGAGTACTGGCTAGAGACTGGGCGTATTAATGGGTGGGGTTAGAGTACTGGCTATGGAATCGGCGTATTGAGGCTGGAAATAGCCAATGTGGTAGTGTGAGGAGAGGGTGAGCCCCCCTCAATTAAAGGTGTGCTTACCTGTGTAAGCGGAGTGCCGCTATGTGTGGGCGTGTTGGGGAGGAAGAGGTGACGGCTCGTATACGTCGCCGACAGGTGACGTAGTAGTGCGGGCGCCGGGAGCATACTGCGCATGCGTCAAGTACGACGCAGTACGCAATGGGTGTGGAGTGCGCCACGGGCCTGATGGTGATGCGCATGCGTCCGATCTGACGCAGTACGCATATGGTGTGCAGGGCGTGCGTGCATCAGAAAACAATGCGCAAGAGGTGTGTCGCTCTTGCGTAGGGAAGTGTAGCCATTTGTAAAGAGGGCAAAATGGATATTTTGTACAACGCTTACAATATTCCTTTACAGAACATGGTACGTATTGTTCCATAAGTGTTTTTTTTCTTTTTTCAGTGGAACCATACTATCCTATCTGGTATAGAGGCCATGGAGATATTGTTAATAATCAACATGATAATATAAATATAAATGAAGCATAAAAATTATATCATGAACGTAAAAGCTGATTACGAGCAACATGATACAATGGGATAAAAATAGTGGAAAAATTACAGATAAGGATATCACAAAATCTAATAACTCGAAATCAGCACCATTATCAATAACAGCATATGTATAAACATAAACATAAGAAAGGATAAGTATAAAAAGGAGCCAGGCCAAATGCAAATCATAATAAAAACAATCGGTAAAATAATAAAAAAAAAAAAAAAAAGGATAAGAGAGAGCGACTGATAAAAAGAAGACGGAGCGAGGGTGTGTTTAGTAGATTTTTTCTAGTACTTCATTTAGCCCTTTGAGGTGAGGGTTTTGAGAGTTTGGATCCAAAACATTTCATATTTTTTTAAAATTTCGAAAGCGTTTGGTATTTTGACATCCACTGAATCGATCAGTATGATGTTGAAGAAAGTTGGATTGTGCTCGTGATGGGTGCTAAAGTGCCGTGAAACGCTGTGAAGGGGGAAGCTGTTGATGATGTTGCGTTTGTGTTGTCCAATTCTACAACGTGCAAGTTGAGTGGTTCTCCCCACATACTGGATGTTGCAGGGGCATGAGATAAGATAGATAACATATTTGGATTCGCAGGAAAGGTGTGTTTTGATGGGGTGTTTGATGCCTGTAGTGGTCGACGTGAATGAGACGCCTGATTGTATAAATTGACACGCCTAACACCGGTTTTTCTTACATGGGGAGCAGCCTGGTTCCTGTGGTAGTGAGATGTTTGGGGGAGGTTGGTAGTTTAATGTGCGTAATTTGCTGGGTGCTATGAGATTGCGGAGATTTGGGGCTCTTCTGAAGGTAATAGATGGTGTTTTGGGTAGAAGGGGTCGCAAATGGGGGTCCTGCATGAAGATGTCCCATCTATTCTTTAGTATATTACGTATAGTAGTGTGTTGAGCATTGTAACGGGTGATGAATCTTGGTGGGTCATTCTTGTTAGTCTGTGGGGGTACTTCTGGGCGTGGATGAGGGGGTTTGGCTCTATGTTTGGCATCTTTGATTAATTTCCTAGGGTACTTTCTGTCAATGAACTTTTTAGTGAGAATCTCGGATTGTAAGTTGAATTGCATGGAGTCGGTGCAATTCCTGTGGATCCTTCTGTACTGACTGTAGGGGGTATTGGCAATCCAGGGGTGGTGGTGGAAACTGTTGAAATGGATGTAATTGTTAGCGTCGACCGGTTTGAAATATGTCTTGGTTTTGATGCAGTTGGATTCGATGTATAGTGTGAGATCTAGAAATTCTATGGACTGGGGGTGATGGTGGAATGTGAAGTGAAGTTCTGCTGGGTTCGAATTGAGGTAACTGACAAATTTTGGGATGAGAAGGACATCACCCTTCCAGATGAAAATGAGGTAGTCTATGTAACGTTTGTAGAATATTATATTGTTGGCAAAAGGGTTACGTGGAGAATATTTCAGTGATTCCAGAAGGCCCATGGTGAGGTTTGCGTATGAGGGGGCGAACAAACTCCCCATGGCCGTACCGCTGGTCTGATGATAGATTTTGTCATTAAACGTAAAAATATTATTATGAAGTATGAATTCTGCACATTGGAGGAGGAATGTTTGTTGTGCGGGGGGCATTAGTGGATTGGTGGTTAGGGCATATTGTAGGGCTTTGAGACCATAGGGGTGAGGTATATTAGTATACAGTGCTGTGACGTCGCATGTAAGCCAGATGTAGTCGGTCTGCCAGGTGATATCGTGTAAAAGATGGATGAGCTCTTGGGAGTCTTTGAGATAAGATGGAAGGGATCGCACAAGTGGTTGCAAATGTTGGTCAATGTATTTTGATAAATTGCAAGTAATGGAATTCATGCCGGAGATGATAGGTCTTCCTGGTGGTTTTTGTAGGTTCTTGTGTATTTTTGGTAAGTAGTAAAAGATGGGGGTAGTCGGTTGTGTGTTGATGATGAAATTCCTTTAGTTTTTTGTGACTATGTTTGACATGAATGCTGTATTGATGACGGTTTTGAGGGTATTGTTAAGGTCTAAGAGAGGGTCAGTGGTTAATGTCTCATAATGTTTGGGGTTGTCGAGGAGCCTGGCCGCTTCCTCCAAATAATCGGTGCGGTTTAGAATCACTATACCTCTGCCTTTATCTGCCGGTTTGATGACTAAGTTGGGATTGGATTGGAGTTTTCTGAGGGCGGAGGATTCTTGGTATGTGAAGTTGGATTTGGGCGTGGGTTGTATGTCTGATATGTTCTGTATGTCTTTTAAGATGAGGGAGTAAAAGGTTTCTATAAAGCAGCCTTTGGAGGCTACTGGGTAGAATCTGGATCTTCCTTTCAGCTGTGTTGTGATGTATTTTTCTAAATTGAGGTCAGGATGGGAAACAGATGTGGTGGGTATATTGTCATTGGCTGTGATAATGAGGGAGGTATTGTCTGTGTTGTCCGAGGGCTTGAGCTTTTTTTATGGCGAAGTGTCTTTTCAAGGTTAGTTTGCGGATGTATGTGTTCAAATCGGTGAAGAGTTCAAAGTTGTTAATTTGGTTGGTGGGACAAAATGACAGACCTTTTTCTAGTAGAGTGGTTTCATGGGTGGTCAGGATATGGTTTGATAAGTTAAAGATACATTTGGTCGTGGGTGGGGAGGGGGCCAGTGGGGTTATAATTTGTTTTTTTCCTTTTCCCTTTCCCTCTACTTCCTCTTTTTCTATATCTGATAGCTGTCGTTTGGCTTTGTTGGTGGGCTGGAGGAATACTTTTTCTGACCTGGGGCTCGGAAGTTGGGTTGCTAATATATTCTGAGATAGAGCTGAGGGAAGCTCTAAAAAAGGAGACAAGGTTTGATTGGCCGAGTTTGAATCCGGGAGGGGGTGGTTGTCTGTATTGGATGGCGAATGGGTCTTGGTATTGGTTTGTACTGGGGGGCCTTGTTTTTTGTTGGTTGGGGATTCAGTATTTTGGGACTGCGTCACGGGATGTAGTGTATAGTTGAGTGTTTCTGATTCGGAGTCACAGAGACTGATTTGTGAAAGGGAAGTTGGTGTGTTTGGGATTGCTGTGGGTGGTCTGACGGACTCTGGAGTTTTTTACCTTGGTGTTTTGAGGTTCGGATAGAGTGGTCGGGGGGCCATTTGGAATGAAATTGAATTTGAGAGTGGACTGATATTTAGTAATTGTTTTATTGTTTGTTCCAGCATGTGGGGATGAGACAGTGGGTCTTTTTCTATCCAGTTTTGTGCGTTGGGTCTTTGGTGTCGTGAAGGAGACCTTGGTGATGTCAAAGCAGTTAGGGGGGGGGGGGGGAGGCGTGCCTTGAAAACTTGTGGGTTTGAACGGAATATTTTTCCGTGGTGGAGGGATGGGGATGGTGGATTGGGGTGTGGGTGTGAGTAGTGAGGAGCTTGTATTGGACGTGTGGACTGTGGGATGGGGGTGTTGGGCCTGAGGGGTGGGAGCAGGTGGTGATTGGGATATGGCTATTGGTGTGGGTGGGAGGGGTGGCGGTGGAAATGGCGGATATCTGAAAGGTGGTGGGGGGATGTTAAGACTCATAAGTGGGACTAATGGTGGTAGTGAAATTGGGCCAGGTTGTGGTGGTGCGTTTGGTCCTATTGGCTGAGCAAAGGGGGCGGGGCGTTGCTTACGTTCCCTCTCTCGATGCTCGGCATATGCCAAACGGTCGCGATTAAGTTTCTTCAATTTTGCTTCTGTGGTGTCAAGTTCAAAACGTTTGACCCGCGTGGTTAAATTAGCCATCAACGGTAGATATTGGTTATTGTGTATATGTGAAAGTAGGAAATCTCTATAATCTTTTATAATTGGTTGTAGTTCCCCGATCAGTGTCTTTCTTTTAGCAATTATTCTCTCCATCATGCCTGCAGTACAAATTTCTAGGTAAATGTACCAGTCTGTACTAAAGACAAGTTCTTTGGGGAAAGCCGTGAGTGTTTTTATTCGAATGCCGTCGGGTGAGATCTTTTCATCAATGTAGGTTTGTTGCATGGCAACGTCTGCTGCATGAAAGAATTCATCTTTGAGTGCGTTTTCAAGCTTCAGGAACATAGGTTTGAGGTCTACGGGTGGGACTGGCGGGGTAGTGTCGGTGATGCTGGAGTTCACATCCTCGGGAGTGTGCGGGGTTCTTTTGAATTGGGCTAGCAGGTCGTCTCTGTGTATGGATCTATTTTCGATGAAATTCATAATGGGGCTGCTATCGGTATTGGTATTCGCCTTTTCGCAGAACTGGCCAAGCTGAGCTTGTAAGAGGAACTGAAACGGAAAACCGAGAGCCCAATTTAGTGTAGTATGTCAAGAATGTTTGATAAAATGATAAAGTGAGAATGATTATACTCACAAACATGGGTTACCGTCCAGGTAACCACTATAAAGGCAGGTGAGGAGATCAAGCCTGTCCTCACTCAGGGCTAAGAAGTCGCTCTCTGTAGAATTGAGAAAAGGAGATAGCACTCCCATCCACCAGGAGTAGACGCAATGTATTTGTATGTTGTACAGAGGCGCCAGCAGGGTAAAATTCATAAAAATTTTAAAAAAATTGCTAGGAGGAAGTGGTGGGCTTGCCTCCCAAAAGCAGACCAGACGTCCTGTTTTTATATAAATACCAACATTTATTATACGATACCCCAAAAGGAAATGCAACGCGTTTCGCAGGTCAAGCCTGCTTCATCAGGCAAACAAGGGGTTAACTGTTAATGGAAAACAAAAATAATAGCAATAAACAATAATGGCTATAATAGAGGCTATACAGTTACTACAGGCTGTGGGTAAATACAGACAGTATTGTTAGTATGTAATATGCGATCACATTAAATATATAAATTAAGATCACATGAACTATACAATCAGTCTGTGTGCATAATGTGGTATTGAGGAATGAAAAATTGTTCCATAAGGATTGTGGTGGGTAGTAAAGGGAGGATAGGGGAATAGTAATGAGGGCGGTGGGGGGTAATGGATGGGAAAGTGGCTGGAGTTATATTGGAAGTAAACAGAGTAAATATATCAGCAATAGTGAAGGAAGGTGAGGTATGAGCAATAGGCTAGAGATAATATAAAAGAGACAATAGTAGGTGGATGTAGGAAAAAATGACTTACCAGGAGATCTGTAGTATCAAGAATAGCGCCAAAGTGTCATGCTGTTGACACTGGTGCGCTTTTAAATGTGTAAAAACGGAGGGAAAGATAATTGGGGGGGGGGGGGGCGTGGGCGAATGGGGGTGGGTGGGGTTAGAGTACTGGCTAGAGACTGGGCGTATTAATGGGTGGGGTTAGAGTACTGGCTATGGAATCGGCGTATTGAGGCTGGAAATAGCCAATGTGGTAGTGTGAGGAGAGGGTGAGCCCCCCTCAATTAAAGGTGTGCTTACCTGTGTAAGCGGAGTGCTGCTATGTGTGGGCGTGTTGGGGAGGAAGAGGTGACGGCTCGTATACGTCGCCGACAGGTGACGTAGTAATGCGGGCGCCGGGAGCATACTGCGCATGCGTCAAGTACGACGCAGTACGCATATGGTGTGCAGGGCGTGCGTGCATCCGAAAACAATGCGCAAGAGGTGTGTCGCTCTTGCGTAGGGAAGTGTAGCCATTTGTAAAGAGGGCGAATTGCCCTCCTACCTCGTATCTAGTAAAGAAAAGGTTTTTGCGGCTATTATGTTTATACAGTAATCACTAGTATTGGTAGATTTGAGTGGGAACAATATGTCTATGATTATTGTTAAGTTTTAAAGCTTATATGTAAAACTAAATAACATAATCTGCGTAAGCATGGTATTATGCTGCCATCTAATGGTGGATATTTTGTACAACGCTTATAATATTCCTTTACAGAACATGGTACATATTGTTCCATAATAAGTGGTTTGTTCTTTTTTCAGTGGAACCATACTATCCTATCTGGTATAGAGGCCATGGAGATATTGTTAATAATCAACATGATAATATAAATATAAATGAAGCATAAAAATTATATCATGAACGTAAAAGCTGATTACGAGCAACATGATACAATGGGATAAAAATAGTGGAAAAATTACAGATAAGGATATCACAAAATCTAATAACTCGACATCAGCACCATTATCAATAACAGCATATGTATAAACATAAACATAAGAAAGGATAAGTATAAAAAGGAGCCAGGCCAAATGCAAATCATAATAAAAACAATCGGTAAAATAATAAAAAGATAAAAACAAGGATAAGAGAGAGCGACTGATAAAAAGAAGACGGAGCGAGGGTGTGTTTAGTAGATTTTTTCTAGTACTTCATTTAGCCCTTCTGGGGTGAGGGTTTTGAGAGTTTGGATCCAAAACATTTCATATTTTTTTAAAATTTCGAAAGCGTTTGGTATTTTGACATCCTGACATAAATAATTGTGTATGTATATCCTCCTACTTCTAAAAATGACCACATTTTTATGTTATGTTTAAAAACTTAAAAAGTTAAGTTTTTATTTTCTCAGCTCAATGAAACAGTCTGCCCTTTATCTTTGAGAGCTAAAATTTAGGAACTTTCATAAAAAGTGCAAACTATATCTACTTAAACTGTCATTTTATTAATGTGAAGCTATAAAAGGCTGTACGTGCTAATGTCGCAGGCATATTGTAAACATCCTGTGCTTTCAAATGAGTTTATCTGCCGTGGCAGTCAGGTGACACGGGAGAGATCAGATAACAACTTGTGATTAGACACAAATGAAGGGGAATTCGACAGGCTAAACTCTCTAAATGCATACAGGGTGCATTTCTCTGTTTTCCTTCTGTCCTGTGCAAGAGTTCAGGTTCACTTTTACATATTCATAAAGATTACCATCTTTCTGGGATTCGGGGAACTTCATTCATTGATTTATAGCAAAACACTGCACATGTGCAGGCCCACTTATAGCAATACACTGCACGTGTACAGGCCCACTGAGGTCAAGGTTATCTTAATTAACTATGTGATTCAGATCAAAATATATGAACTGTTGATCTTTTTATCTATCCCCTGCTCTCAGATACTCAGTTCTCTGCCAGGAAAGTTGTAATTCCTAATCAGTGAAGGAGGCTATAGTCTGACTGCCTCTAACTGGAGAAAAATGTTCAGTTGCATAGCTGAATATTTACTCTTTTAGGTAGAGAGAAAAGAAAAGCAACACAGCGTGTTTTTATGTACAATGCAATACACTGCACATACACAAATTCTCTCATCATGTCACATGTCACTTAAGCTTCCCTTTAATGGGAACTATTTCCAATATTAATAGGTGATCATAATAGTAATGCACTGCACAGGTAATTCATTCAAATTCTATAATTTTATTGGTAGGAATATTACATGTTACAGTTAGTTTACGCTTTGGACTGATTTGTTTAGTTGACTTCTGTAGAAAAGTTTGGCTAGGATAAAATTATATTGTTTCATATAATATAGAATTAACTTATTTTTGCTTGTAGGTCCTCATCTTTATAACTTCATCCAGAGGATGGCCTCTGTAGATGAACAGTCCTCCAATGTAAATGATTCACCAACACATGAAGATGGATCTGAAAGCACACAGCCCTCAGAAAATGAGGCTAAACCAAAAGACAGGACTTCACTCCTAGACAGCACTGAGGAGTTTGAAATAATTGACAGCACTGGAGAAGACGATGATCTGAGTGACCTTCCACTTTTGGAAACGGTTTCAAACCAAGAAAGGGGCAAAGGGCACATCGAAGGAAAAGAGAAATCGCATATCACACTTGAAAAAGATCTAGTGGAAGAATGGCTAGATGTTCTAGGTAATTTCTCCTTATCCATTTATACTGTATTGAGTTTAAAATTATTTAGTGATATTTAGGGCCTTTTCCCAGTATGTTTGTTGCGTCGCAATAGACAAATGCATATGCAATGATAGTTCGATGGGTCTATCACACTGATTGTGGCATAGCGAATTTCGAAGCAGTAGTGCACTGCATGCAGTGTGTTAACAGGGTGACGTGGGCATTTACATTGGCAGTGAGGCACACCTGTATGAAACTGTGTATGCCTTGGTGTATGGGCCCACTGCATCTTCCTCCAAGTGCGATGCAACTTTTGTGAAAGTCTGATTGAAGATTAAGTTTTTCCTTTTAGTAACAATTAAACATTTTGTTTTACTTTTTATAAAACAATATTTTAAAGGGAACCTGAAGCCACAGGTATGTGGAAGCTGACATATTCATTTTTTTTAATTTTTTTTTAACCGCTTCTAGACTACAGTAATTGAAATCTACACCTTGTTTGTGGCTGCTTATTCCGGCCAAGGCGTAGATTTCAATTGCCACGTGGACCCGCCGATCTCTCTCTGACATCAGAGCTCTGTGAGCCGGTCAGGAGCAGATTTCATTGGCTCCTGACCCCGTGATCACTGTGAGTCAATGCAGTTCCCATTTATTAATCTTAAGTCCCCGTGGCAATTATCGCCGGCATCAATGAGATGCCTGCGTCATTGTAACTTCTGAAATAACACATCCATGCATTACTTCCTGTTCGTGTAGTTATAGTACACAAATAGGAAATAATGCACAAGAATATCTTGTGGCCAAATAGTAAAATTTCACCTACACTCATTTATTTTAATAAAAAGACCCATATATACATTTAAAATTAACTCTTCCCTACCCACACTTTCTCATAGTACCGAAATCAATTATATGCATATAATAAAAACAGTCAAAATAATACATAAATGGTTACGTTAGGGACTGAACTTTTTTTTAATCTGTATGTCAAAGGTTATATTAATGTTGTTTATAAAATTATGGGCTTGTAATTCGTGATAAATGCAAAATTGAAAAAATGCACCTTTATTTCCAAATAAAATATTGATGCCATACATTGTACTAAAATTTTAGATGCTCTAATAACCGGGCCAAATGGGCAAATAAAATGTGTGGGTTTTAACTACGGTAGCCTGTATTATTTGAAAACTATACTGGCCGAAAACGGAGAAATTTTTTTCATCGTTTTTTCTTTTTCCTATTAAAATGCATTTAGGATAAAATAATTCTTAGCAAAATGTACCACCCAAAGAAAGTCTAATTGCTGGCGAAAAAACAACTTTTACTACTTATCAATTATGAAGAGTAGTAATAAAGTTATAGGTGAATGAATGGAAGGAACGCTGAAAGGTGAAAAGTGCTCTAATACAGAAGGGGAAAAACCTCTCAGTAGTGAGGTGGTTACTCTACTACTGGTACTGTAGGTTAACATTATCAAATTATCTATGCTTCTAAAAGACTATATCCTATATTAATGTTCCTTTTCTTGCTCCAGGAAAATATTTTATCAAAATACCCCTGAATCGGGTGTTGAATGAAGGCCAAGGTGGGCTAGATTACCCCCACCTGAGTTTCCAAATGCTGCTAGTTGTCCTTGGTCTCTCCCGTTCTCTATCCCTGGTCCTCTAAGTATTTAAATCCCTCTGTAGAAAACGATTCTGGAAGTTCCCCCAAGTGGTGCTGCATGATTAGAAACTGCACCAGGAGCTTGTTGGATATACTTGCTTGGTCGTGCAAAGGTGGGTGGATCCAGCCTGAACTTTCCTTGCTTCGGGTCAGGTGTACTTTAATGTCATTTTAGTTTTTCTTCTAAGACCTGATGTAATTGAGAACCTCTTTTAATAAAACCATTTTAGAAATCTAGTAATACACCATGTTTATTGTACAATGCACAAAATGTGCTTTCCAAATCAATATATACCACACAGTATACATAAACCCTTTCTAATCCATTTTACTGATCATCCACGTCCCCCTGTTCTCCCCCCCCCCCCTCCCCAGCACTGTCTTTTTCTGTTGTGTGAAGGGATGTGGCTGATCGGTGGTTGCTGCCACATGGGGAGCCAGAAGGGTCCCTATCTCTTCATACGAGAGCGAGGAAGTGACCCTGCATCAGTGGGAAAGGGTTTTTGGGGGGTGATGGCAATGGGGTAGCCCTGAGATAGTCGATTTTACAAGTTTTGTTTTTTTTGTTAGGGCTGTTTTATACTGCACGTGATTTTGCTGCATTATCCAATGGCATGCAAAATGCAAGGGTATTAGCAAAAGAATGAAAATCGCAGGAATCCTTTTATTCTACTGCAATCTAATTGTGATCCGATTTTTGCCTGATCGCAAAAGTCCTGCATGCTGCATTTCTTTGTCCTTTCTCCTTGTATTCCTAGCATCCTGTAAGAATTGCAAAGCGCAATCACAGAAAAGTCACATTGTAAAAATTGTAAGGAAATTGCATTGCATTTGTAATTGGCATTATAAAAGAGCCCTTAAAGAGAAACTCCGACTAAGAATTGAACTTTATCCCAAGCAGTAGCTGATAACCCCTTTTACATGAGAAATAGATTCCTTTTCACAAACAGACCATCAGGGGGCGCTGTATGACTAATATTGTGGTGAAACCCCTCCCACAAGAAGCTCTGAGTACCGAGGTACTTCTGGCAGTTTCCTGTCAGTGAACCCTGTTACATTGTGGGAAATAGCGGTTTACAGCTGTTTCCAACTGCCAAAACAGCAAGCAGCAGCTACATCACTTGCCAGCAATAAAAATGTCACCATGTAATAAATGTCAGAATATAAATCATGGATTTAAAATATTTTACAATGGGCAAACACTGACTAAATAATTTATACATAATTATTGTACAAATGAAGCACTTTTATTACATTATTTTCACTGGAGTTCCTCTTTAAGTATCCTTCTAGGCTATAAACATCAGAACCGCTTCTGTTGTAACTGCTATCCAGAGTTGTCCCGCATATATCTGTATCTTTGCAAACACTTCCATTCCAGTGCAGGAGATTTGGGCCCAGCTGGCAGCCTGGCGCCACCATAGACCGTAATAGGAATTACGACTATAGTGGCGCACAGTGAGTAACTTCAGAGCCGTCAGAAGACGGAGCTAAAGTTACTTATAAAACACTATAATTTGGTCTTCAGCAATTTCTGGAAGCCAAATTATTTCATTCCCCACCATCCATGGCGGCCTGGAGGGGGAATAGTATTTGTCGCCGGGAACTTGTGCAACAGCAGGATAAGCCATACCGGCTGTATGCTGCGCCCAAGTCTCCCGGCGGCGATTCCTCTTGTACGCATATCTTTGTTGTGGTTGTGCTCCTATCTACATTAACTGCTTGGCAAAATGTTGAGCAAGGTCTGGTTCCTGAAGTTTTCAGTGCTGTTAACCCTAAATGAACATCCTTTGAAGGAGTACCATGTATTATTCTTGGAGTTTTCTTAATGAACTGGAGTTAATTCACAAGCATCCCGAATTGCAAGTGGGCTGATCCGGAGACACCAGCGGGAGTACGAGTCAATGATTTTTTCCATTCAGAAAAAGATTAATAGTCAGCCTGCCATGGGTTTTGGTGCTGAGCTATGATGCTGGGAATATATGAACTGTCACCCAGGTAAAATATAGGAGGCCCAGAGGAAGCCATTACTGCCAGCGAGTGTGACAGAAGGAGTTGATTTACGAGATGCCAGAATAGTCCAGCGAGCCAGTGAGGACAGACGGCATTTACAAGAGTAAGACAGCAGGATATGGGGAAATGATGTATGCATAAGGACAGGTGAAACTTGCAGTCTGGCGGCTTTAAATCCATTTATTAAGTACAGGTGGAATAACAAGTCTGTGGCTTAGGGATCCCTGAGCTGGGACCTCATTAGCAGCTACAACAACCTTTGCCAGAATACATGTTATTAAGCATGATACAATTGTCTTGGTGCTGAAGAGTCCAGCTCTGTTTGACAGTCTTGTGCAATTTTTAGAAGGTATAACATTATCTAATGAACATATGGCTATTTTTAATTTATTTATTTTTTTGACGGATAACTATTGACAAGATGAAAGTTGCCTGATTTAGTTAGTTTACACAAGGTCGTTCAGTAATCTTTATTGTATGTGTTCTGTGCAATCCAAGTGTTACTCTCAAGGTAGTAACTAATGTCTGTTATGGTTTCACCTTTGATAGCCTAATGGCTACAGTGTCTTTTTTTTCTTACTCTTAAACAAGCAAAGGCTTTTTTTTTTTTTCTTTAACCGGACGCTACAGCACTGTGTACTTCTTTGGCTCCCCCAGCCTAAATGCAGAGCAGGCCAAGAATAGCTGGCTGCGGCAGCGCTGCGCCGAGTCATCTAGCACGAGACAACTCGGGCAGGGCTGCCAAAAGGTTAAATTATGGCATGGCCACTCATGGTATGGTAGAAATAAAGATGATATTGTTTATATTACATGAGGATAACAATTCTTACTTGTAATGGCTACATTCATATGGCAAAATTCAAATATAGTTTAAGTTCAATCAACAGTGTAAGAAGTGTATAAAAAGCACTGTTCATAATTTTCTTTTGCATTGGGAAATGCCACAGAAAGTCAGACAAGTATACACCAGAGTGCATCGTGTGAGTAAAGTTGGCATTTTTGACAAAAAGGATGGTGTTGGTATCCTGGTTTATGGATTGGATCTACTGGACCCTTGCTCAATGTGAAGGGCTATTTTAATTCTCAAACCATTTATCCACAAATGTTCAGGCAACCCATGTGGCTATTTATCATTTTTTCGTGGGAATAACCATCTCTGGGCCACACATTGCTGTGCTGTAAACAGGGTCTCAGACACTAAAGTCTTAAGGAATGAGGATGTAACTTCATAAGGCATTAGGCCTACCAAGCAAAGCAGAGAATTGGGTTTGATCAGAAGATTTATCTACTGGCATTTTGGGCATAGTGGAGGGATTTGGGGGTTAGATTTGTAGATCTGTGGGGAAGTACGTCTGGTGTAGTAGGTATAAAGGTGTAAGCCATTCTCTCAGCCATATGGACGCAATTTTATAACCTAGTGCTTTCTCCTATTCTTTCTCTGTGTAGACAATCATACGTTTATCTGTAGTGATGAAGTGGAACGATTGGGATATGTGATATTGTATATATAGATTAGGATTTTTTGGATTGTTGCCCCAAACAATTTGAAGCAGTGGAGGATATCTCAGAAAGTTATTCAGGTCTGTAAGAATGTCTAAGCTAAAAATTGCCAATTTGCTTGTAAATAACACCATTCCACAGAGTCAAACCCTCGGGCCCCAACAAGTAATACAACTACACAATGGCCTGAGTTCTTGTGCTGCCATTGTAGTTTTTCAAACAACCTCCTGACAATTAGGGCCATACTTTTCCTAGGTATCAAAGGACTTTCAAGGTGAAAATAAACAGAGAAAAAACATTCTGTCGTCCTCCCAAATTTTTTTTTTTTTAATATCCCACAGTTGTATTTTATATTTAAATCTAGTTTTTAAGTTTTTACGGTTTCATGGTCTCTGCTCAATGATGCCTTTACTGAAGTCAGCCAGAGCTTAAATCTATGAATTATTTAAATATAAGCAGACCTGAGTATAAGCCGACCACCCAACGTAAAAAAAATAATAATGTGGAAAATGATTGACTCAAGCATAAGCCCCCCTACCAAATGTGCAGAGTGATGTCAGCCCATCTTGTCCTGTTTGCAATGGCATACCTCCTATAACCCCACATGTGCACAGTGACTGTGTGCAATCCCCACCCACCTTCTGTCCTGTGCAAGAGTTCAGGACCACTTTAATATGGCCATGTGCCGATTTCCCCCCCCACCCCCCCGGCCAGACCAGAGAATAATGTAAGGCGGTGCCCCGGAATGTACAGGGTACTCTCTACTGTTCATGTGGACATTACATCCCCCTCCCCCCCCCCCCCCTAGACCAGAGAACAATGTAAGGCAGACTCCCCACCCTCATATACGCAGTGCTCTCTACTCTGTACAATACCCGTGTGGCTGTAGCTAATTTAAAAGACATTAGATGGCTGTGTGCCACTTTCCCAGCCGCCTCTCCCCTCCATCCCCCGCCGCCAGACAGGAGGTGTATGGCACTAACCCTCTGGTTTCTCCCCTGCTGGGTGTCCTCCGGCATAGGCACAGCGCTGTGTTCCGTTACCTATGAGTCCGCATCGCGATGATTCATTTCCAGTGGGTGAGATGCAGCCTCTCATCAGTATGATGACCTCTAGCGGCGCCTGTAATCACGTGAGCATCTGCACAAATCATAGCGAACAGAGGCTGCTTCTCGCGCTAGAAGAATCATTGCGACGAGGACCTGTAGGTAACGGAACACAGCGTTGTGCCTCTGCCAGAGGACACTCTGCAGGGGAGAAACCAGAGGGTCAGTGACATTCGGCTCTGGTATGATGGGGAAAGGCGGCGGACCCAGCACACGGCCATCTAGTTTAATTTGCTACAGTCTTGGAGGGCGAGGCAGCAGGCATAGCGGCACACAGCCATCTAATGGCTTTTAATTGGCTACAGCCACACGAGCAGAGTAGAGAGCGCTCTGAACATGCCAGGGGGTCTGCCATTGTTCTTCAGTCTGGCGGGGGTTGAGGAGGAGGATTGGCACACAGCCATATACACAGTAGAGTGCACTCTGTAAATGCTGGGAGAGGGAAGGGGACATGCAGCCGGCTCTGTTACCTTGTTGCGGTGACGGACACACTCGGAAGGGGGGGGGGGGGGAGCATCACCAACCAATTGTGGCTAGAGTATAAGCCGAGCCCCCCCACTTTCGGAACACTTTTTTGGGGTCTCAAAAACTTGGCTTATACTCGAGTATATACAGTAACCCTTTTTATCGCTTACCTGCTCTCAGAAGCCTTTTGCTGACAGGAAAGTGTTTTTTATGGCTGTAATTACTTATCAGTGAGGGTTACGCTATAGTCTTGCCCAGTCTGACTCTGTCCCGAACCCAGACAGAATCTGCCACTTGCATACCTGATGTTTAACTCTTTCAGGCAGAGAAAGCATAAAAGGAACACAGCCTAGTTATTTTTGTGCTTGGCACTGTACATACACATGTCTGTCTCATCATGTCACCTCGGTTGTCCTTTAAGGTTGCCTGGCCTGGGTGCACCAGGAACAGTATAAACTGTTTAAGTCTTTTTGCCAGGGTTTTATGTAGTATCTTCAGATCCACTGAAAAGAGAAATAGGATGGTGGGAGTTGCAATATGATGGATGCTTGCCAGGATTAACCAGGACAGTACTTGGCACACATCATATTGAAGGGGCAAGCATGCTGCTTCCAAAGGCGTCTTCAAAAGTTTGAAATAGGGCAGGAGCAACATTGTTAAAATACACTGCTCTAAAAAATAAAGGGAGCACAAAAATAAGACCTCCTAGATCTGAGTGAATTAAATATTAAATACTACTTTTCTTTCTTTACATCGTTGAATGTGCAGACAATGAAATCACACAAACCTTATCAGTGGAAATCAAATTTATTAACCCATGGAGGTCTGGTGTCATGAGGCTCAGTAGTGTGTGTGGCCTTCATGTGCCTGTATCACCTCCCTACAATGCCTGGGCATGCTCCTGATGAAGTTGTGGATGTAGGAATTCCTGAGGAATCTCCTCCCAGACCTGGACTAAAGCATCCACGAACCCCTGGACAGTCTGAGGTGCAATGTGGTGTTAGTGGATGGAGCAGACAAGTTGTCCCAGATGTGCTAAATTTGATTTCGGTCTGGGGAACGGGCGGGCCAGTCCATAGCATCAATGCCTTCGTATTGCAGTAACTGCTGACACACTCAAGCCACATGAGGTCTAGCATTGTCTTGCATTAGGAGGAACCCAGGGCCAATTGCACCAGCAATATGGTCTCACAAGGGGCCTGAGGATCTCATCTTGGTACCTAATGGCAGTCAGGCTACCTCTGGTAGGCACATGGAGGGCTGTGCGGCACCCCATAGAAATGCCAACGCACACCATTACTTATAGTTGTTTAAAATTATTCAACCCCCAATGCTGTAAAGGGTTTTAGGGAAATGAGTGTACATTTGTAATTGTGTTCAGAATGAAATATTACAAGGACTTTTTAAAGAACCAAATGCAACTAAAATGACATCAATTGTTTTTTATAATACAGTATTAAATGTTTTTTTCGTGATTTCTTCATTGACACAATTATTCAACCCCTTAAAGACTACCACTCTTAAGAACAGAGGTTAATTCAAGTGTTTTGGATCAGGTATTGAAAATGCCTGTGAATGTTAACGAGCAGCAATCAAGCATAATAAGCACCAATTAGGGAGATTTAAAATGACTGTGATACTCAGCTACTTCTGGACCAGTGCTGTCCAACTTCACGGGCATGGAGGGCCATTTTTTTTCAGACCCCATGGTGGAAGGCCGAAGGTTCTTGCCAAAAACATGGGGGTTCAGTTGGGTGTGGCCATGGACCAGAATGTGGGTGTGGCCAAGGGTGGAGACAAATTTACATGAACTTCGCAATGTGGGACATTAGATTAGGACAGTGGTGGCGAACCTTTTGGATGCCGAGTGCCCAAACTGCAACCCAAAAGTCACTTATCTATCACAAAGTGGCAACAGCAATTTAAACGAAATACAAACATTTGAACTCATACATGAACATTATGGAAAATCTAAGTTGAAAATGAACTCTGAAGATAAACAATTTTATCCATCCTACTCCTGAAAAATGTATTTTTGTATTTTTTTTTTAGAATATTTTTTTTTTAGAACCTCCCAGTTTTCGTTTCAGTTTTAAAAAGCTAAAAAAGTAGGTTTAATGCTATTGTCTCATGATGATGATTCAGCTTCTCCATAGTCTCGCAGTTCGCAATCATGTGACCCCCAACAAGACAAATTCAGCAATCATGAGGCCCCCAACAAATCATGAGGCCCCCAACAAGACACATTCAGCAATCATGATGCCCCCAACAAGACAAATTTAGCAATCATGAGGCACATAAATAGACAGCATTTCACATAAATAGGCAGAATGACCCTTTAATATGGTAGACACCTCTCACCTGGCTTCTGAATTCTCCTCTACTGGCTGCTGTGCATGGCTGGCCTGGCAATAGTGTTTTTGGCCAGATTGGTGATGTGTGGGCTGAAAAGCCTTGCAGTGCTGCTGTGGCCGGGCTGGCGGTGGTGCTGTGGTGTGGCCGGATGAGGTAGTGACAGGTGCCCCCCCAGTTAGATAGTGACTGGTGTCCTCCCAGTTAGATAGTGACTGGTGTCCCCCCAGTTAGATAGTGACTGGTGTCCCCCCAGTTAGATAGTGACAGGTGTCCCCCCCCCCCAGTTAGATAGTGACAGGTGTCCCCCCCCCCAGTTAGATAGTGACAGGTGTCCCCCCCCCCAGTTAGATAGTGACAGGTGTCCCCCCCCCCCCCAGTTAGATAGTGACAGGTGCCCCCCCCCCCCCCCCCGTTTGATAGTGACAGGTGCCCCCCAGTTAGATAGTGACAGGTGCCCCCCCAGTTAGTGACAGGTGCCCCCCCAGTTAGATAGTGACAGGTGCCCCCCCCCCCAGTTAGTGACAGGTGCCCCCCCAGTTAGATAGAATTTAAAAAATAAATAAATCTATAAACAAATAAACATTAGGTACATTTCTCTCCTGCACCGGCACATATCCCAGTTAATCCAGAAGGCAAAAAAACAAAACAAAACCTTAAGGCTTAGGCCAAGTGACCTTTAAGCTAGGTTCACAGTGGTCAGTTGCATAACTCACATGTTAAGTGTGAACTGCCATGGAGACTGGCCATAGAATTTTTAATGCAAAGCCTTCATACAGCGAGTTAAGGCTCATACACACATCAGACTATAGTCTTTGGAAAATGAAAGATCACAGACCAATTTTACCCCCTTCCATGTAGTATGAGAGCCATACCTACACAGTCTATTCTATGGAGCTGAACTCCCCATCAGAAAAAAATCTTTGCAAGATGCTGCACACACAGATACTGTACAGACACAAAAGATCAGTATCTGCAAAAGATCTGTTCCTGCCAAAAATCCATTCCTGCAAATTGCAATGATAGTTTATGAGATCTGCAGATCATCATACACACATTATTTAACTGACATTCATCTGCAGATCAGACAATCATCCGCAGATCTG
This sequence comes from Hyperolius riggenbachi, assembly GCF_040937935.1. Classification (NCBI taxonomy): domain Eukaryota; kingdom Metazoa; phylum Chordata; class Amphibia; order Anura; family Hyperoliidae; genus Hyperolius; species Hyperolius riggenbachi. Next base: position 332,474,619 of record NC_090646.1, on the reverse strand, counting down.
AAAATCCATCCTGGTGGATCTGATCTGCAGATGAATGTCAGTTAAATCATGTGTGTATGATGATCTGCAGATCTCATAGACTATCATTGCAATTTGCAGCAATGGATTTTTGGCAGGAACAGATCTTTTGCAGATACTGATCTTTTAGTGTCTGTACAGCATCTGTGTGTGCAGGAACTTGCAAAGATTTTTTTTCTGATGGGGAGTTCAGCTCCATAGAATAGACTGTGTAGGTATGGCTCTCATACTACATGGAAGGGGGTAAAATTGGTCTGTGATCTTTCATTTTCCAAAGACAATAGTCTGATGTGTGTATGTGGCCTTGGAATAACGTGATCCATTACAGCCCCATTGAATTGTATGGGCAGTCAGTTGACATGCAGAATTATTCTGTAACGCAACTGACCACTGTGAACAGGGCCTTAAAGTGGAATAAAACTCTGACATAACATTCAATAAAAATGTGTTCTCCTACTTTTTATTACCCATACAGTTATCATATTTTTTTTGTCAAACTTAAAAACAGAGGTGGCGCTCACGGCGAATTTCATGCAACTCAAAGACTGTTTACAAAGACATTAAAATTCTATTTTAATGTCTTTGTAAACAGTCTTTGAGTTGCATGAAATTCGCCGTGAGCGCCACCTCTGTTTTTAAGTTTGACATTTTTATATGGAGGAGGCGAACTGGTGTTGATTTTTGCTTTTAAGGTTGCAGGAAGATAGATATTTTTTGCTGAGAGCGCAGACCTCTGGTGACATATTTTTTTTTTGTGCACAAGTAATATTGCCTGTTTACAAATCACAAGGTCCCAAAGTACAGTTTATCTGCTCTGAAAGCTGCCATTGCATTTTATTAATAGATGTTAATATATGTATACTGCAGCTATCTAGTGAAAATTTCTCATGTCTCTGCTTGTCAGCTCCTCCTAGCAGTTCCATCTGCATGTGGCTGGCTGTGTAATGAAATGTAACAACTGAGGAATGTAAACAAAAGATAATGTTCTCTCATCTTCCTGATGCGGATCCTAAGCTGACAGGACTTTCCACTGCACAACAAAGTGCTGTGTGAATGCTTTTCTGCTACAATTTTTTTTCTGGTAGTAGGTTTAAGGCTGTAAATAATTTTCTAGAGCAAAGAAGAAATGCTGAGTTTTAGACCACTTTAAGGGGAAGAAATTCCTTCTTCACTACAGATGGCAATCTGTACAATCCCTGGATCAACTCTGCTGTGATTTAACCAGTGTAGTAATTATAGCCATGGATGTCCTTTAACTAATTACTGTACAGCGTGTAGTATATGTGCGCCCTGCAGGACTTCATCTGAAGTCCCAGGGACGTAGATATTCATCTGCTGCTGTGCGCTCTCCCCGCTCGTAATCGCGCTTGGGTTATAGATCATTTTGTTGTGATAAGTAGTGATTAAGTTATTGGCAAATGAAAAGGAGCTCTTCCCTTTCATGAAACATGTAAATTGTTCAGGTCCATACGGGGAAAAAAACCTTACTGTTTAACCTCCCTGGCGGTGCATTTCTGTCTGGAATTATGAGTCAAAAGCGGCACATTTTTTTTTTTTTTTGCAAGATTTTTAGTCCTCCAATTCTTAAAGGAGTCATCACGGGGATATGAGGACAACAAGTGCTACTTTCCTGGGGCTTCGTCCAGCCTCGAGCTCCCAGCATGTCCCTCGCTGCAGCTACGCGGTGAGCCATTCGCCTGTGAAACCCTGCCGGTCCCCGGCGATGACATCAGGCCGACCTGGGGGTCAGCCTGTACTGCTCCTGCGCGAGCGGTGCTGTCAATCACTGCCACGTGGTTCGGAGCGTACTGCTCAGGTAAACATTCTGCATATAAATAAAAGACTGGAACACAAAATTGTTGAAATAATTACATTCATGAATAAACTTAAAAAATTGTGAAACTGTACAAATAAGGCAGGCTGAGTGAGAGTAGTCAAAATCTAGGCTGTCAGTGCAGGCGGCAGGCAGAGGGTAGTCAAAATCCAGGCAAAAATTTCGGTAACAGGGCCCATTTCCTTTACTGCGGCGCGATTTCAATGGGAAATTCGTGGCAACAAATCCGCATGCGGTTTCGTTGGCGTTTCTATGCGGATTTTCACGCGGAATCGCTTGTGGTTTGCGCAACGCGATTTCAACCATGTCAATGCCGGCATGCATTGACATGAGTTTTTAAGCAAAACGCACGCTGAAACACTGGGAAAACCGCAAGACTAAAATGCTTGTGGATTTCCTATTTAGTTACATTACCGACGAATCGTATGCGACGTGCGAATTCTGATGGGTCTGCCGTGCATCCACTTCTATTGCTTGTGCGAATCTGCATGCAGAAAACGCATGCAGATTCGCTGTGGTGGAAACGTGCCCTAAGGCAGAAGCATACACAGGTGGGGGAATCTGTCCATAGGACAACTATTAGTCGTGCACTGCACAAAGTTGGCCTTTATGGAAGAATGGCAAGAAGAAAGCCATTGTTAACAGAAAAGCATAAGAAGTCCCGTTTGCAGTTTGCCGCAAACATGTGGAAGAAGGTGCTCTGGTCAGATGAGACCAAAATAGAACTTTTTGGCCAAAATGCAAATCGCTATGTGTGGCGGAAAACTAACACTGTACATCACTCTGAACACACCATCCCCACTGTCAAATATGGTGATGGCAGCATCATGCTCTGGGGGTGCTTCTCTTCAACAGGGACAGGGAAGCTGGTCAGATTTGATGGGAAGATGGATGGAGCGAAATACAGGGCAATCTTGGAAGAAAACTTCTAGGAGTCTCCAAAGACTTGAGACTGGGGCGGAGGTTCACCTTCCAGCAGGACATCGACCCTAAACATAAAGCCAGGGCAACAATGGAATGGTTTAAAACAAAACATATCCATGTGTTAGAATGGCCCAGTCAAAGTACAGATCTAAATCCAATCGAGAATCTGTGGCAAGATCTGAAAACTGCTGTTCACAAACGCTGTCCATCTAATCTGACTGAGCTGGAGCTGTTTTGCAAAGAATGGGCAAGGATTTCTGTCTCTAGATGCGCAAGGCTGGTAGAGACATACCCTAAAAGACTAGCAGCTGTAATTGCAGCAAAAGGTGGTTCTTCAAAGTATCGACTCAGGGGGCTGAATAATTATGCACACCCCACTTTGCAGTTTTGTTTTTTGAAAATGTTTGGAATCCTGTATGATTTTCGTTCCACTTCTCACGTGTACACCACTTTGTATTGGTCTTTCATGTGGAATTCCAATAAAATTGATTCATGTTTGTGGCAGTAATATGACAAAATGTGGAAAACTTCAAGGGGGCCAGATACTTTTGTAAACCACTGTGTGTATATGTGTGTATATATATTTTCGGATTATAAGACGCTCCGGACTATAAGACTTCCAGTCTTAGGTGAGTGATGCCCGCTGCTAATTACCTTACACGGGCGGGAGACGGGGGATTGAATGCTAATTACTATACATGGGCGGCCGGGGTATTGAATGCTAATTATATTGCACAGGAGATACAACACTAATTATATTACATGGGGGCAGATGCATGGCCTACTGCGGCTAATTAGGTCAGACAAAGGGCAGATACACGCCTGCCGCCGCTATTAACGTTACGTATGGGCAGTGCAGGAGGACACCGGGGGCATTGCAGGGAGTCCCTGACATCGCGGCGAGGCAGTGGTTCGTAACGGCGGGCGTTCGTAAGTCATGGACTCCCTGTATTCGGACTATAAGACACAGGGGCTTTTCCCCCCACTTTTTTGGGGGACAAAGTGCATCTTATAGTCCAAAAAATACGGACTGCCACCCTGCACTTATTTGAATATTTGTTTATTCACTACCAATGTAGAGTTTTGCTTCATTTTTGCTATGTACTGTTTACTGTATATGGTGTAACTTTATAAAAAATATTTATGTCCTTAACCACTTCGCATCCAGACCTTGTTTTCAACTTATTGACCAGAGCAGTTTTGACAGTTTAGCTATGTCCCTATTTAATCAGAAATAACTTTATCCCTACTTATGACACAGAAATGAAATATGTATTGTTTTTTTCAAGACAAACTAGGCTTTCATTGTATGCCATTTTTTCCCTCAAACAATTTTGTTTTCTATGAATTTTAATGGGAAAACAAAGAAAAAAATAGAAAAAACATGTATTTCTCAGTTTTACCAATTCCAGTTTAAAAATAAAAAGTGCTACTGTAGATAAAAAACACACATTTTGTTTAGCTATTCTTACTGCTTATCACAAAACTTCGATTATGTTCCTGTCACAATTTATGGTGAAGATATTTGATTCTGAAATAGTGCTACAAAGTGTGTTTTTCACTATGAAATGAGAAAATACAAGTATTTTTAATAGTAAAAATCAATCTCATTAGCTCAGGAAAGTTATATTCCCATTAACCAATTAGTCCTGCATCAGATAGTGCCAGAAATATGCACAGGAGCAAGCCCAATCCTGCACAGCACTGCTTCTGCTACAAGACGTATATCTACTGACCTGTGGCTTAGATGAAGTCCCAGAGGACGTATATCTACTGACCTGTGGACGAAGTGGTTAAATAGACCACCGCAAAGATTCTGTATTAGTAATGTGGTATATACGTTGTGTGTATGAAAAAACAATTCCATTACTTTACTATAAAGGGATTCTACTGTACATAGTAAACTCCAAGGCACCAGGAAAAGTAGTTTACTATATCAGAATTGGTCATACATTGTATATTTATACAGACCCATTTGCTGGGACCGGAGCACTGAATTTACTATATCCAGAGGTTTACTATATTAGAGTTTGCTATAACGAGATTGTACTGTATAATAATTAAGAATGAAATTTGACTTCGTTCATTTGTATCTGCAGGAAATGGAGCCCTGAGAAAGAAAGTACTGATCCAAGGTCAGGGAGCTGCAAGCAGACCACTGAAAGGGCAAGATGTAATTGTGAGACTGAAGACTACTTTGGGTGATGACAGTGTAGTTGAGGAAAATGTAACACTTACCTTCACTTTGGGAGATGGAGACGTCATCCAGGTGAGTGACCTATAGATTGTCAGACTACTTTATTAAAGGTACCTGATGTGACATGTAACATGCTACTATAAATGTATATGTACAGTCCCAATCTTGCTTGGCTGTTTTACTGTTTCTTACAGTAATGGTTAAAAATACATTGCTTTAAAGCAGGGGTCCTCAAACTGGGGGCCAGTTCATGGTCCCTCAGATTGTTGGGGTTCCAAAACTATCATAATTCACATGTACACAGCACATATCCTGTTTGTAATGAAAAAAACATGAAATAACCTACCTGTGTCTCTGGGTACTGAGTGTCAGGTGATACTGCTGGCCTGTGTCTCTGGGTACTGAATGGCATGTGATACTGCTGGCCCGTGTCTCTGGGTACTGAATGGCAGGTGATGCTGCTGGCCCGTGTCTCTGGGTACTGAATGGCAGGTGATGCTGCTGGCCCGTGTCTCTCTGTACTGAATGGCAGGTGATGCTGCTGGCCCGTGTCTCTGGGTACTGAATGGCAGGTGATGCTGCTGGCCCGTGTCTCTGGGTACTGAATGGCAGGTGATGCTGCTGGCCTTTGTTTTTGGGTACTGAATGGCAGGTGATGCTGCTGGCCTGTGTCTCTGGGTACTGAATGGCAGGTGATGCTGCTGGCCCGTGTCTCTGGGTACCGAATGGCAGGTGATGCTGCTGGCCTTTGTTTTTGGGTACCGGTTGGTGGCAGGCGTTGCTGCTGGCCTGTGTTTCTGGGTACTGAATGTCAGGTGATACTGATGGCCTCTGTTTCTGGGTACTGGGTGGTGGCAAGAGTTGCTGCTGTAGCAGTGAATGCATGGGGGCTTCCAATGTTAGTAAAATGCTGCTAGTACAGATGAGGAGCTGCTGTCAGGATTTATCAGCGCACTCAAGTTGGAGGGCCAGGAAATGAGCTAATGCTTAAACGACCTGCCCACTCACCCATCATACAGTCAGTCAGGCAGTGAGAGGAGCCAGTGTTCTATTCAAATTCAGCCTATATATTTTATGCTACCTTTTATAAATCTATGCACTGATATATTTAAAAACTGCCTATACATTATTGTTCCCCAACACTTACCTCCCTTCACCTCTGCCTAATACTACATTCCGCCCTCATGTGCCTAACATGAATCTCCCCTGTCCGGTGCCTTACCCTATCTTCCCTTCTGCCTAATATTAACCTCTTCTTTTCATGCCTAACCCTAACCTCCCTTCTCCTGTGCCTAATGCTAACTTTCTCTCTCCTATGCCTAACCCTAACCTCCCCTCTGTCTAACACTATTCTCTCCTCTCCGTGCCTAACACTAACCTCCCCTGCAGTCCCTTGCAGCCGCTAAAAATCCACTCTACTTAGGGTAGCATACTTTTATCATCAGAGGGCCTCTAAGCAGCAAGTGCCCACTGTGCACGCTCAATACCATATCTCACATGCACAGTAGATAGTGTAGCTACTTTTCTATGGTAGCAGAAAATACACCTAGAGCACTTGGCCAACTACACTCACCACACACTTCTTGCGCAGCTAGCTGTATAGAGCCTCATTCTCCTGCAGAAGTGAAGAGGAGCCGCAGTTAGTCACGGATCACTTTGGCGGCCAGTTCAGGGCATTGTTTGTACTCATGTCTGTGGGGCGGGACAACAGCTCTATTCCCATCTTCTAAGCTGCTCCATGTCCCGGTGCCTTTTTGTCATGTAGGATCTGAAGTTGCTGATTCCTCCCTGAATGGATTATCAAGCTTGGGGCTTTGGAGGATGGGAGCCAGAAGCATGGTCGCTCTTGATCAGCAGGCAACTGGGCAGAGTGCTTGGCTAAAACATACTGGGGAGAACACTGCTTGCCCACCCTCCTATCACCTGCTGCAATTAGCCTCCTACATGAAAGATAGCAGGAAGATAGCAGGCTGCTTCTATAGGTTTGCCAGGGTGAAAGGGTGGGGACATGGAAAAGCAGCATCCATGCTTCACCACATCTGTGGACGCTGGAGTGTTTCTTGCATCACCTGTTCTGGTGGTGGATGGACGCTGCGTCCGCATGTCCCCCCCTCTGCAACCAACGGTAAAACTGGGTGGCAGCATCATGCTGTGGGGATGTTTTTCAATGGCAGGAACTGGGAGACTAGTAAGGATAAGAGGGAAAGATGGCTGAAGCAATGTACAGAGACATCCTGGATGAAAACCTGATCCAGATCGCTCTTGAACTTAGACCTACGGCCCCCTTTACACTTAATCAGTTGGCACACGTTTTTTTTCTTCTTCTCCATAGCAGTGCATTGTTAAAAATATTTCAGATAAAACGTTAAGTGTGAACTATGCCATAGGAAAACATGGGCATTACTTTGAAAATCGGTTGTTTTTTCAGTTATAACTGAGAGCAACTGATTAAGTGTAAACAGGGCCTAAGCACACAGCCAAGATATCCAAGGCGTGGCTTCAAAGATTTCCTTGAGTGGACCATCCAGAGCCCAGACTTGAATCTGATTGAATATCTCTGGAGAGATCTAAAAATGGCTGTGCACCGACGCTTCCCATGCAACCTGTTGAAGCTTGAATGGTGTGAAACGCAAGGCCCACGAGCTGAAAGCGGCCCTCCTTGACATTTTATGTGGCCCTTGAGAGCTTCAAATGTGCATCATTGTAAGCAGTAACAGTACACTGCCTTCCAAACCAGAGGATTACAGTGTTTCTAGTTAAAACATTCAGTTTGAGCCTGGGTGCAGCAACAACCCACAGGACCCCCTCCCTGAAATTGGCACAATGCAAATCCCTCCACAAATGGCTGGTAAAACACACACATAGACCTACACACCTTTCCCCCATATAATAGTGCTGCGGAGCAGTGTAATATTTACCTGCTGCAGTGCTGCATCTTGTCTTTGACGTTCTTCCTGGCAGCTGCACGTTGAAAACTTCCTCATCTCCAGCTGTTGATTCCGTGACATGCATCACAGTAACCAAGCAGTTCCGGATGACCCGAAACCACAAGGAAAATATAGGGGACTAAAAGAGACCAGAAAGCCCTCCTACTAAAAAGCAATGCTTAGTGTGGTTTGCCTTTTTAAAACCGAGCCAGAGTTATGCAGCATAGAGCATGTCTGTCAGGAAGATTGGAGGAGACCTGAAGCCGCACGAGAGCAGGCAAATATAAAATTACTCCACTGCACTAAAATGTTATCAGCAGCGTTTTCTTGGACAAATAAATATGTTTTGTGTTTGTTACTTTTCAAGCGAGCCGGAGCTGAATTTTGCATGCTGTCCAACTGTTTCATCTGCATAGATAACCGCATAGTTTTTTTATGAACCAATGATCTTGTGACTAAATCTGTATTGACATTCAGATGCTTCTGATAAGGGGTGAAGGAGCAGCCAGGCGGGTGCTGGATGAAAACTGGAACTACTTTTTCTTTTAAAACGTCAATGCAAAATGAGATGATAATAATGAAAGTGACCTCAGACAGCTTTTTTGTAGGTCTAGTACTAATGTTAGTAGGAATACACATTTATCTCATCATGTTAGTTCAGCTTTAGATAACTAATGAATGAGCGCATTGTTCCTCTAAAGTTGTATCAGGAGGGATCAGTGGTACAGTTGCATTCAGTGGCGTAGGAATCACCATGGCAACCATAGCAATGCTATGGGGCCCTACGCCACAAGGGGGCCCAGAGGTCCTGGCTGTCTGTGTTTTAATTTTTCCTCAATCCGCATGACTGTGTGCAGACTTTGTCCCCTTCTCCCTCTCTCCCTGCAAGGAGATTGCACAGACGTAGGCTGGTGAAAGGGGACTATTTTTCCTTCTGCCCCTGTTTCCAGCCGACAATTAGTTTTTAGTTCCTGCAGGAAACAGAGTGATACTGAGCTGCACCTGGTTTCTCCTCCTCCCCCTCCCCTCTGCTACACACAGTCCCCGGAACGAGCAGCAGAGAGGAATGCAGCCAGCCAGAGAGAGAGGGAGACCGAGAGAGAGAGGAGAGATGCTGTCAGGGACTCACTGAGGCTGACTATTGCCTCAAATCCTCAGGTTTTCTTTTTACAAGTTTTGTTGAAGTGCAAGTGTGGAATGCGGCAACTTGGGGTGAGTGAAATATTTCCCTTTCCACACAACACAGTCAACAGAAAATAAGGAACCCCTGCACATATACATAGACAATAATTAAATGCCTAAAAACTTAAAATAGCACAAAAAAAATAAAACAATCAATGCTGAATATTAGCACATGTCTGCCAAAATCTACACCTGTTGGTCTGTGCACACTCACACCGCCATGGACTGAAGGCAGAACTGGAACGCTGAATCCTGTTCCCAGTGTCTGGTGTCACTGCCGGATATAGCAGCATCCCTTTGTCAACTGCTGCTAAGGATACCCAGAGGTCTGAGTGGCACTAATATTATGTATTTATATAGCGCCGACATCTTCCGCAGCGCTATACAGAGTATATTATCTTGTCACTAACTGTCCCTCAGAGGGGCTCACAATCTAATCCTACCGTAGACACATGTCTAGGTATGTATCGTGTACTGTATGTATTGTAGTCTAGGGCCAATTTAGGGGAAAGCCAATAAAATTATCTGTATGCTTTTGGGGTGTGGGAGGAAACCGGAGTGCAGGGAGGAAACTCACACAGACAGAACATACAAACTCCATGCAGATAGTGCCCTGCCTGGGCTTTGAATTGGGGACTCAATCCCGCAAGGCAAGAGCGCTATCCACTATTGCGCCATTGTGCTGCCCATCCACTAACAATTGCAAGCTCTGCACCACATGCTGCAAACTGTGGAGGGCATGTAAGATACTGCTACTATGCAAGTTTAAACTTTGGCTACTATCTGTTGTCAACACGCTGCCCCCGCGACACTGAGAATACAGTGAGCACATTCCTGTTAATATGACTGGCCCTTAATAGACTGCTGGGACTTGTGCACTTTAATTCAATCATCTGGATTGCAGACTGGGAACAGAATTCTCCATCCTACATATTAAAAATGGCCATTAGCCCATAACAGCTTCCTGGTCAGCACACTGTTAAACTTTAACATCACCCACATGAGCCATAGGGAAACATGGACATTACCTTGCACATCAGTTGCCCTTTCACTTATTACTGACAACAACTGAAATATAACTGACAGCAAATGATATTCTTCAGCTCTGACAAAATGTTGTCAGAACTGGAAGATATCATTGTTAGAACAAAATGCTGAGATTCTTAGAGAGACTGACAGTGAGGTAAGTATGTAATATTCACATATAGATACATTATGTGTTTATTTGAAATATTTTTACTCGGTTCAGTTTGCCTTTAAGTACACTAAACCTTAACGCCCACCCTCGCCACAAAAAAAAAAAAAACCTGTAAATATTGAGGGCCTTTATTTGTGCCCATACAAATATTTATAGCAGGGACTGGAGTTTGGCCACCTGCTATAACCAATATTTGTATGGGTACCCAGTGGCACCCGATATTGATAGTTTTTTGAGGCGCCCTAGATCTACAATTTTGTGGCACTTAATATTAAGGTTTTTTGTTTTTTTTTGTGTGGCAGTGTGGTTAAGGTTTTTCATCAGCTGGGGTGGTGGTTAGGGTTACGCATAGGTAGAGGGAGGGCTCTGTATGAGAATAGGTTTAGCTGTAATTGGGGTGGGGCGACGGGGCAATAGGATGCCTTATAGATTTTTTTTTTTTTTTTTTAGGGGGGGTCCCACCAAAAACTTTGCTATGGGGCCCCATGATTTCTAGCTACGCCCCTGGTTGCATTGCTTTTTTAGATAGTGTTTTATGAAAATGACTACATTTTAGATACAAAGACACACCATTACAGCCACAAAAGTGGAGCTAACACTTGCAACAACAAGTCATGTTAAGTTGTACAAACACAGTAAATCATTTGAGATGATCTTCTCTGCTCCAGGTAACCACACAGCCATTTGAACCGTTATTTTTATTTTTTTATGCTATTGCTCTTCTCTTTTTTTTTTTTTTCAATTTTGACATAGCGGCAGGAGAATTGACGTAAAGACTTTAGTACTTTCTTTTTGTGTTTTAGACCCTGGACCTATGCGTACTGCTCATGGAGCTTGGAGAAACTTCTCTCATTGAAGCAGATGCAAAATATTGCTATGGTAAAGAAGGGAGGTAAGTAATTAGTCAGAATTCCAGTTGTCCCTGAGCAAAATAATATACGGTATAATAGTAGATGACTCGGTGATCACATATCTATACATAAAATTGTCATACTCAGGAATATAGTAATTTAATAGATATTTTCCCTTTTCCCCCCCAACTTTTGATTAATATTTGTTTGTTATTGCCCATTTTAATGGTGAGACCTCCAGATGTAAGGTAGTTAAAGGATACCCGAGGTGACACGTGACATGAGATAGGCATAGGTATGTGCAGTGCCTAGCATACAAATAACTATGCTGTATTCCTTTTTTTTTTTTTTTTCTTTCTCTGCCTGAAAGTGTTAAACATCAGGTATGTTCCTGTCTGAGTCAGGACTGGATCAGACCACAGTGTGACCCTCACTGATAAGAAATTACAATTATAAGACACTTTCCTAGCAGAAAATGGCTTCTGAGAGCAGGAAAGAGATATAAAAAGGGTCAATAGTTCATATATTTTAGCTCTGGCCTACGTCAATTAATGCATCATTGAGCAAAAACAAAACAGTAAAAAAGTAGATTTAAATATAAAATAAAACTAGATTATCGTAAAAAGTCATTTTTAGGAGAAGGATAGATACAATTGTTTATTTCATACGTTTATTTTCACCTTGGGTGTCCTTTAAATCAGTATTGACTTTCTATCAAAGAATATCGGCATATGTCACATAGCGTATACATAGCTTTAGCTACCATGAAAGTTGCAAAGCTACTCTGAGAGAAAAATGATGCCGTATACACCACATCTTTATAATATGAGAGGTTTGAAATTACATTTTTATTAACTAAATTTTAGATTTTTATTTTTGTGTCTGTCTTGGTAAAGGAAAAGTTTCACTTCTGCCTTTGATACAAATAACAAATAGGTTATTTTTTTTTTTTAAAGTGAATGCAAGATGAAGTGAAAACCTCTTTAATAGATCACAAAACCCTTCCTTATGCTTACAATACAAAATGGACACACTTAATGTAAATATTTTTTACAGATCTAACATTGGCCGCAATTCACTGCTGGAGACAATACGGCAGGAGAAAACTTATCACCACACATCGATGACATTTTCAGTGTTAATTCACTAAAGAATCTTGCTTTACTAATGTTGGGAATACACTGTGCGTTTTTGTGGCTCGATTCTGCCGCCTGATCGATTCCCTGCTCGATTCCGCGGGCGATTCTCTTATCTTACGGTCGTTTTCCTTATCTTTGTCCCCCTTGCAGAATCTAACACGAAATCGATCAGGCGGGTGATCGGACATGTCGGAAATGATCAATCGAGCCATCTAAATGGCTCAATCGAGCGGCAAAAACCTACCGTGTATTCTCAGCATAAGGTGTAGAGAAGTTTTCACAGTGAGATAGTTATCTTATCATTTCTGACCACCTCTGTAGTTATTTTCACATGCAGTTAATTAACTGATTAACCAATTAATTAATTAGTTGGTCTTTAACTTTAGAATTCTGTAGTTATTTTAAGGATTGATATGTTAACTTTAAGGCGCGTACACACACCTGATTTCTTCAAACGGATCATCAGACCCACCCGCAGGGTGGCCATTCTGACGACAGTTTCCCCGTGTGTACAGTCTGTCGGCAGGCTGATAAGGCTGGTTTTGACCGATCCGCCGAGCGGATCGGTCAAAACCAGCCTTATCAGCCTGCCGTCAGACTGTACACACGGGGAAACTGTCATCAGAACGGCTGCCCCGCGGGCGGGTCCGCCGACCAGTCATTTGAAGAGATGAGGAGTGTGTACGCACCTTTGAGATCTCTCCTTAACCTATCACCATGGTGATAACACTTAAAACTGCTCAGAAACGTTATTAAAGACAGGAGATAAGCTTAGTGAATCGAGGCCAATGCCTTTTTTACAATGCCACAGGTCTTCAAATTGCATTTTGATTGAGTCATTTATCTTATGCTGGGAATACACGGTTCGTTTTTGAGCCATTTAGATGGCTCGATAGATAATTTCTGACATGTCTGATTTCCCATTCGATTTGTTTCACTGCTCAATTTCTCATAGAGGTGAATAGAAAAAGAGAAGAAAAACAAGTGGAAGATAAGAGACTGCAGAACCGAGCAGCAAAAATGATCGAGCGCAGAATTGAACCCTGTATTCCCAGCATTGGGTTCTATTTACACTGGAACTGCTGCTGGATGGTCTCCTGGAGTTGATGGCAGCAGCTGAACAACCATGACATAAGGGTCCATGTGTACCTGTGGGCCCAATTTACAGATCTGTTTTGTAACCTGTCGAGTTTTGTCCAGTGAATTATTGCAATGTACAAATTTGAGGGGTAGGCCTTTTTTTTTTTTTTTCTCTGGACAGCGTATGTATTGTTATTTATCCCCAGTGTGTCTGCACTACCTGGACATGCTACCTCTCTGGGAAAATGTGAATCAGACTGGAAAAATTTGGCTCACCTTAGAACTTAAACGTATATATATATTTTTTTTCTAGGAAGCCAGATATTCCACCCAATGCCAACCTTATTCTTGAGGTGTCCTTGGTAGATGTGAAAGATGGACCAGATCTAGAGTTACTAACAGGGCAGGAGAAGCTGGACTTGGTGAACAAGAAGAGGGAACGTGGAAACTACTACTTTCAGCAAGCAGATTTTGTGTTTGCAATAAATTCATATGACATTGCGCTGAAGATTGTGAATTCTAGCTCTAAAGGTATGTGTTGGCTGCTGTAGTTTGAATTTTAAGTCATTTCGGTAGAATGTCAGGTCTTCTCTAACCACTAGCAATTTACATCTCAGACCAAATTCTTACCCCTCCCCCAGTTTTTCACAGCACTAGTCTTCAACAGAGGCTGGGCTGAGGGGGATCACCAGTGCTCATGTTTTATGAACACAGGCTGAATGAATACAGGCGTGCTTGCTCAACAGGACTTGGCCAAGTGTGCATGGCATTTTCTAGGGATAATCAAATGTGTTTAGGAGCAGGAGACTTGTGAAAAGTACCTTAAATGCATGACTCATATCTACTGTAAGCTTGCACTGGGCTAGCGGACTGTTGGACTGTCGGTTCCCATTGGAAGTTTACAGAGCTGTAATGTGTTTTCTTTATATGAATAAAGCAGAATTCTGTGACTGAAAATGTTGGAAACTCTTAAAACTACAGCTGGGTTTGCTTCCCTTCATATCTGACTGCGGGGGGCTGTTGAGAGCATCCCTCTTTGAGGCCAGAAACCCACTAGGAGCTATTTCTAATCGCTAGTGATTTGAAAAAGCTCTTGCTAATGCAATGCTATGGGTAATTTTTATAAAATCACTTCACTCAAGTGGGATCACACTCACAGCATTACATTAGCAAGAGTTTTCAAATCGAAAATCACTCTTAGTGGGTTTCTGGCCTCACTGAGGATTGCTTCCCCAACATGGTTTTTTCTTTTTAAACCAAAAGAAAGTTTATTGGTCAAATTGGTCATGTAACACAACATTTGAAGAGCAAACAGGGTTATACAAATGCATATCCGAATTATTAGCACATAATAACTGTATAGAAGATGGCAGGTAATGAAAATGGAGTTTCAAAAAAAATAAAAACATTTTTTTCCCAGAGGCAAAACTTGTACAACATACAACATGCACACTAGGAAGCATAGCGTATATTAATATTCCACAATTCAGGGTATCATTAAACGTGCATGTGTATAGTAACACTGAAGTTGGAAAGTTCAGCCCAAATAAATAGTAAAGATACATATAAATGGAAGACGGCCTCAAACAGACTGTAGAGGCTAGGAAAGAAATGATGGTCATTGCACACAGGACCCCTCTTTCCACTTGTCCCATATTAGATGGAACTGTTTTTGGCGATTTCTATGTAAATATACAAGTTTTTTTGTAGGGCATATCTGCATTAAGCCTCTTACGCCAGCACGCAAACGTAGGAGCCTCTACCGCCAGCCATCTAAGAGCAATTTCTTGTCTAGCTGCAAATAGTGTTTCGTGGATAAAGGTTTTAATATTAGGTTGCATTTCTTCATCGGTTATTATACTTAACACACATAAAGCTGGGTTCATAGTTACTGGGCAGCCCATTTTGTCATGTAAGAAATTTATTATCTGCAGCCAGAATGTCTGGATTGCGGGACACTGCCATACTAGGTGAAAAAAGGTTGGGGAATGGCCCCCACATTTAGGGCATAGGGCAGAGGCTCCTGCTTTGTACTTAACAATTCTGGCGGGGGTCAGATAGGCCTGGTGCAGAATGTATACTTGAGTGGCCCTATTTTTAATACATACGGAGACCTTTTTAGGGGCCTCCAATGCGTCTTCCCAGTCTTCTGTTGATAGATCCATTCCCTCCTTTACCCATTTCTCTTTGACCGGTTCCATACGGTCTAGGGCTTTACTTAGCACCAATTCTTTGTATAAATCTCCTATAAGATGTTTAGCTGGGCCTTTTACCAAAATTTCAAGGAGTGGATGTGGGGTAATACGAACGGGGCCTTTCCCAAACCGAGCATAAAAGGCGTGGTGCAATTGAGCATATCTAAACTGCTGAATGCTAAGGGTGGGGAGGGTTTTACTGAGATTGGAGATGCTAATAAGTTTCCCTTGTTCTAGTATTTGTGATAGAAAAAGTATGCCCCTTCTTTCCCAATAGTGAGGATCAGGGACTGTGGAGAATTCGGGGAGAGCTGGGTTATGCCATAGTGGGGTACGTGGGTCGTGACTTAATGACGGGTATAGTTTACTGGCTCACTTCTAGATGCAGTGGGCTTGGGATAAAATGGTATTTGCCTTGAACGGGGAGGTGTTGATTCCCCTAAGTAAATCAAGAGCTACACTCTCTCTATTAAGGTTCAGACTGTATCCCAAAGCCTCAGGGTTATACATATCCCCTGTCATAAACCAGGGGGCTAGGTGCTGTAATTGAGCCGCAAGGTAGTAATGTTGCAGTGATGGAAGGGCAAGGCCGCCCATGTCGTTGGGATTAATAAGCAGAGAAAATTTAATTCTGGCTCTTTTATTGTTCCAGATAAATGCAATAATTAGGGTACGAAGTTTTTAAAAAAAATTGGCTGGGATGTATATAGGGGATTGGTGAAACACATATAACAGTTTGGGCAGGAGTACCATCTTAACTAGGTTAATTTTACCGACAATGGAGAGATACAGTCTGGACCACACTTTGCACTTGGCTTGTACTAATTGTATTAAGGGGAGAACTTCGGTTTGTAAATAGGTTTGCGGGGGGAGACTTATTTGAACACCTAAATATTTAAACGATTGGACCGTCCGAAGATCCTTATGGGGAAGGTTAGTGGTGGAGGGCGATTGGTCAAGATATAAAAGAACCGATTTAGATTTGTTAATCTTAAAGGGAAGGTTCAGCGACAGTTGGTAAAAAATAAAAATCCGAATCCACTTACCTGGGGCTTCCTCCAGCCCGTGGCAGGCAGGAGGTGCCCTCGGCGCCGCTCCGCAGGCTCCCGGTGGCCGACCCGACCTGGCCAGGCCGGCGGCCAGGTCGGGCCTCTTCTGCGCTCCATTGTGCGTTCCACGCCGGCGCGCTGACGTCATCGGACGTCCTTCGGGCTGTACTGCGCAGGCTCAGAACTACTGAGCCTGCGCAGTACAGCCCGGAGGACGTCCGATGACGTCAGCGCGCCGGCGTGGAACGCACAATGGAGCGCAGAAGAGGCCCGACCTGGCCGCCGGCCTGGCCAGGTCGGGTCGGCCACCGGAGACCACCGGGAGCCTGCGGAGCGGCGCCGAGGGCACCTCTTGCCTGCCACGGGCTGGAGGAAGCCCCAGGTAAGTGGATTCGGATTTTTATTTTTTACCAACTGTCCCTGAACCTTCCCTTTAAGCCCAGAGTAATAACCAGATTCCTCAATTATTGTAAGCGCACAGGTCAAGGACTCACCAGAGTCCTCAAGATAAAGAATTGTGTCGTCAGCGTAGAGCCCTATCTTTTCTTCCGTGTGAGCGGTGCGGAAGCCGTGTATTTGGGGGTGAGCTCTGATGCGGCAGGCCAGAGGCTCTACTGCAAGGGCGTATAGTAGGGGAGAGAGAGGGCACCCCTGACGCGTGCCGCGTCCCAAGTCAAAAGTTTCCAAGATCCAGCCATTTGTGCAAACTCTGGCTTTGGGGGAACTGTATAGCATGCGTACCCACTTGCAGAAGTTGTCTCCAAACCTGACAAGGACTGCGCTAAGGTAGGGCCACTCCACAGTGTCGAAAGCCTTGGCCATGTCTAAAGATGCCACTATTCTATTGCCACAATTTGTATGCTCTGCCTGAATATTAGTCCACAGGCGATGCACATTCATGGCGGTATTTTTACCAGGCATAAAGCCCGTTTGATCAGGGTGTACAAGGGATAATATTACTGAATTTAATCTAATGGCCAAGGCCTTTGCTAGAATTTTTATGTCGGTGGGAAGAAGTGAAATTGGTCTATATGAATTACAGTATAACGGGTCCTTGCCAGGCTTGGGTATAACAATTAGGGCTTCCTGCATGGAGCTTAATAGCGCATCTATCTCAAAGGCATCAACAAGAGTCTGCAGTAAAAATGGGGTAATTACTTCATCAAATTTTTTGTAGACTTGAATGGGAATACCATCCAGGCCTGGCGCTTTTTTATTAGGGAATGAGGCAATTGCTATATTTAACTCTTC
The DNA here is from genome assembly GCF_040937935.1 of Hyperolius riggenbachi. NCBI lineage: Eukaryota > Metazoa > Chordata > Amphibia > Anura > Hyperoliidae > Hyperolius > Hyperolius riggenbachi. The sequence goes on along the minus strand of NC_090646.1, from coordinate 332,456,774 downwards.
TGTGGACAGGGGGGCATCTAATGCTTTACGCTGTTCTGGTGATAGCCGTGGCAGTTGTAGTTCAGAGAGGTATATTTCAGAGTCAGTCTGAGTAGCTGGGGTAGCACTGCTGTAGAGAGACTTGTAGTAATTGTAGAATACCTGATTTATTTCTGCGGTGCCAGTAACTGGTGTCCCATGGTTATCTGCAATATGGGTTATTACTGGGGGAGAGGTGTAGGATTTGGAAATTTTAGCCAGTAGAGTGCCCGCTCTCTCCCCTTGTTCATAAAAGGCCTGCTTAGTGAAAAATAGTTTGGATTTGGCAACCTCATCTATAAGCTGCTTATGGTTACACAGTGCCTTACGCCAAGCTAATAAGTGATGCGGGTCGCGAGAGGAGAAGTATGTATCCCGAAGCGTGTCAATTTGTCGGATCAAATCATGTTCATTGTTTTGTGTCGTTTTTGCAGTTTGCAACTGCCGAAATAAGCTCACCCCGCAGGAAGGCCTTAAAAGTGTTCCACACCAATAGCACATCTTCCTCATCCCTGTGTGTATGTATGAAATCACATATATGTTTGGTAATCTGATCATGTGTAGTAATGAGCTCTAGCCAAAAGGGATTGAGTTTCCAGAAGCGGTATGGGGGTTGCTGTCCCCAGGTAAATTCTATATAGATGGGTGAGTGGTCTGAAACTAATCGGGGTAGGATACCTACAGAAGTGGTTGCTTGTAATATAGCTGTAGAAGCAAAGAAGTGATCTAAGCGGGAGGAGGCTGCGAACGTGGCGGAGTGGCAGGTGTATCCACGTTGTTGTGGGTAGAAGCAGCACCATACATCTAAATAGTGGAGTTCTTTCATGAGGTTGGCAAAGTTAGTGGGTTTGTCTTGCTTAGGAGGGTAACGATCATATGCGGGATTGCACACTGCGTTAAAGTCGCCCATCCAGATTGTAAATATTCCTGGGTGTGCAAGAGTGAATTGAACGCCTTCTTTAATGACTGAGGAGTCGTATGGGGGCGGGATGTAGATATTTAAAAGTAGGATGGGGATACCTGAAATCCTACAGTGCATAAAAATGTACTTTCCCAGATAATCCTCCTTTACTGTAAGCATTTGAAATGAGAGGGATTTCTTAACAAGTAGTGACACACCGCGGGAATATTGGGAGAAGGAGGAGTGGTATAGCCAGCCTATCCAGCCACGTTTTAATGCCTGCATCCTTCCGCCTGTGAGGTGGGTTTCTTGAAGGGCAACAATATCTGGCTTATGACGACAAAGGTACGTCATAATCATCTGGCGCTTTCTAGAGTCGTTGAGACCGCGAACATTCCAACTTATAACTTTTAGTTTATTAAGTGCCATCTTTTGTCTCTGGTATGTGCTTTGCATGTTTGCCCTGGGGGAGGTACAGGCTGTAGTATTGATACCATGACCGAGTGTAGGAATTTATCAATGGAGAACACAGAAAATAAACTTTCTAACAAAAATAAAAACACCCAAACCCCTTTATCCCACTCTGACCCATCTAAACGCAGATAGGTCCTTGGTCCCAAAACCTAAAACTCAAGAACAGTCTACAAGCAGGATACAGCTGCTGCTGCAGCGCCTGCTTGGGGGGAAGCACAGAACTCACAAGTCCACCCTATGTGAGAGGGACTCCGTTCCGCCCGAAACATCAGGCGGGGGTGAGGCCCCTCTCCCAGAGGAGGGGGGGGGGGGTGAAAAGAACTAAGGTTGTTGTGAACAGGAGGTGGGTTAAGAGCACTTAAACTTACCCCACTCCTATAGGACAAGCTCCCGCCCTTTATGTCCTACATGCAGAACCTGTGTAGTTGTAGGGGATAGTAAGACCGGTTAGCACGTTGAAATATGTTGTGGAACAAATAAAATCTTGGCCCAGTCATTTCTACTGAGATAACCTTGCGGGTGTCACATATTGATGGCCCGGTATATCTTTCCCCACTGAGCGTACATGGCTCCGCGTCCGCGCTGCGGGGAGGGGAGACACCCCATCACAAGGGGAGAGGTCTCAGGAGGCCCATTGACAAAGGGGTGGCATAGCATCTCGGGGTGTAGACATTGTAAGGTGGGAACGAGGCTCAGAGCAGGTTAGCATAGTCTAGAGGGCCATGGGCTGGGCGCCTCCCACCCCCGCAGCACACGCCGACACCATCCCAGTGCAAAAGTCACCCGTTAATGGCATAGGGAGTAGCCATAAAACACATATTAAACATTCAAGTGAAAGAGAGGCCTTGCATATAATAATAACATTGCATGAGCAAAACTGCTTATCATGAAGGAGAGCATGGCCTCATACATGCGAACTGAGTTCTTGATGGACTAGCACTGCGTGATTAGCGGCCAAATCTGAAGGGGCCACGTAGTAAATGCAGAAAAGTTCCATTTCACTGTCCGGGGGCAGCAGTAAAAAGTAAGTCCAGTCTGGACGCACAGTCCGGGGCTGTCGCACCATGCTGTATATAGTGTTTAGAAAACAGGCGAAATGGTACCTGTGTTATAGCAGAGAAAGTTAGTGAGTGAATCAGTCGTGTAGTTAGGCGGGGGAGAGAACAGTCGCAGCGGGGGGAAGAGAAAAAAAAGGGAAAAAAGGGGGGAGACTAATCCCCTACATCAGTACTCACGCCAGTCACAAAGTGTTTTCCACACGGCCTGGAGAGTTACGAGAGGTAGGCCTAGAGTCCAGCCAGGTTTTCACTGCTTCTGGGGAGGTAAAAAAGTGCGTGCGGCCTCCATCGATAACTCGGAGCTTGGTTGGGTACAACATTGCATAGGAGAGACCCAGATCTCGCAGACGCTTCTTCGCATGGATAAACTGTGCCCTTTGACGTTGGGAGATCTATGGAGAAGTCCGGGTAAAAAGAAAGGTGAGCATTACTGTGGGATACTTCTCCTTTTTTGCGCGCGGCGCGCAAGATGGCGTCCCGGTCACGATAATTTAGAAGCTTCATAATAAAGGTTCTCGGCACCTGGCCTGGCGCAGGGGTTTTAGCAGACACTCTATGGGCTCTTTCTATTATGAAGGCAGAGGAGAATGTGGATCTGCCGAATAACTCTATTAGAAGTTGTTCTGCAAAGTTTTCTTGGGCGCTTCCTTCAATTTTTTCGGGTAAGCCCACAATTCGTATGTTGGAGCGCCTATTTCTATTTTCGAGGTCTTCATGGCGTTCTTTAAGCGTATGGACATCACGCTGCGTTTGCGAAGAGTCTTTTTCTAGGGGTTTTAATCGGTCTTCTATGGCGCTCACCCGCTCCTCTGTACCGGTAACTCTAGCACGGAGTGAGTGCATATCCGCTCTGAGAAGGGATACGTCCGACTTTACCTCTTCCAGCCTGGTGGTAATGTGTGTGAGAGCTTCCTGGCAGGCCGTTATGCCCTGTAGGATCTGTTTCAGGGAGGGAGCGGGAACATCATCTTCTTCCACGCCGCTGCCGTCCCTGCTGTCGCCATCTTGTGCGTCCATGCGGAATTTTTGAAGCTTGGCTACTGCCTCCGATCCTCGGCGAGCCATCCTGTAAGTAAGTCCAGAGGACGTAGGTGCATTCACCAAGGTGTAGGTAAGGTTTGTGGGGCTGCAGGGCTAGCAGGTTCTTTAGGCGGATGGGTATTGTGGGTATTAGAGCGGGAGCTCACCACTGCTGCGACCTACTCCATGGACTTCCGGCCACGCCCCCGCTTCCCCAACATTGCAAAATACACTTTCTACCCATTTTTTTCTCAGGTTGTTATAATTGGCAGTTCTGTTTCCTCTAATGCAGTCCCTAAGCCCTGTGTGCTCCAGCTTCCAGAGCATAGCCCTGCCCCTTTCAGAAGAGTGCCATGGCACTCTCTCTATCGGATAGTAGTCGGCGCACATGGGGCTTGGTGACTGCATTAGAGGCAAAAGACCTTGTAAGTGATTATAACTTTACCTGAGAAAAAGAAAAAAAAAAGATCGGTAGAACATTTATTTTACTGTATAGTATCTTTAAGGGGACAAGATCTAACGAGCAAGGCTGTGCCAGAACTTGGTGCAGATGTAGTGCGTGTTAAGTAGTATCTTGTAGAACATCTGCTTTGTAGTTTTTATGTTTTCCTTGCAACACCAATGTCTGAATTTGACTGCATCATTGCTACAAACATCTGTAGGATATCTGCTTTTAAGGCAGAAAATAGGGGTAATTAAACTGCTCAAAACTCTTTATCAGGTTGCTCAATTAAAGTAAATTTGTATTGCGTTGTACCATATTTAGAAGAATACAAGGCCTGGTTACCCCAGTGTTTACCCCATTTATTGACCTTTCTGCCCAGAGTGTAAACCTGCATTGCCTAGAAGGGAAAGTGTAAATATTTAAAATATATAAATTACCATGCTGATACTCATAAATATGCTGCTCCGTTTCCTTTGTTTCTTGATTATTGTAACCTAAGTTAGCTTGATTGCTGCAGTTCTTTAAGTTGGAAAAAGTTTTTCCACAATTATCCTCCAAGACAGGTACACTTAAGAGGTAACGGTCTCTGCCCGTTATGGAGGTACAAGCTACAGAAATTTAAAAACCCCAGCTGTGCTGCATTTTAGCATATAGCATAGCAAACTTCATAGTTTTAATTTAGATGTCCATGGTAGTTTATTTTTTTTTTAATGAACAATTATTATTGTAAACAAAGTAACATAAATGAAAAACCATGTTACTATCTGGATTTCATATCCGAGCAGTTAAGGTTCGATTTTTTTTTGGGAACAATCATATTTTTTTATAAGATCAATACCATCAAAGAAAAGATTTAATTTAACCACTTGTGATTGTATCTAAACCAGATACAATCGCAAATAGGAAAAATTTGCCACACCACTCAATCATTCCTTCATGGAAACTATTGATAATGCGATCATTCAACTGGTAAACTTACCAACTATTAAGACAAATTACAGACTTGTGTGGTAAATGCCTGAAGAATAGTGATACAGAAGCGTTTGGAAAGGAAAAATGTTCCAGCCGAACAGTCGCTGTTCACCAGCTTGCGTTAGACGTGAACAGTATGGGCCATTTGTGCCCACCCTATGCTTTTCCATAGGGCCATTTTTGACCCTTTAACCTGAAGTCAGGTGGGACACGACAGCCAGTTCAACCTGAACACCACACAGGCCACGCCCCCTTCCTATAAAAGGCACCATCCTGGCGGCCATTTTCACTCTGCCTGTAGTCCGTGTAGGGAGAGGTGCTTCTACTTGCTGTGCTACGGATACAGGGACAATGTTAGATAAGGCTGTATTGTTATATTGTGTTGTGTAGCTGCTGCTTTTGTGCCCTACTACTCATAGTGCACCAGCTAGGGACCCCCAATAGTCCTTTTGAGGACTCATCGTGGCTAGATAGGCTGTATTTATATTGTGCTGTGTAGCTGCTTCCTAGGTGCACTGTTACTTGTAGTGCACTAGCTAGGGACCCCCCAACAGTGCTTTTAAGGATTCATCCTGACCACAAAAGTAGTTTTGTGCACTGACCTTGACCCTGCTATGTGCAGTACTGATATTTTGTTATTGCATTGTGGTGTGTGTTAGTACAGTGTAGTGTGTGGCTGACTGCGTCTCTGTTCCAAACCAACTGACCGGCATATTTACCTCAAGTGGAATAGTTTCCACCCGGAACACACCAAAAAATCTATTGTTTACAGCCAGGCTCTGAGGTATAATCAAATATGTTCTAATTCAGAGGACAGAGACAGACATCTTATGTCGCTACGTAATATATTCATAGATCAGGGATATCATCCACGAATCGTTGATAATCAAATACACAGAGCTACTTTAAAATCTAGAGAGGAACTATTGAAGTACACACCAAAGACTGAAAACAGAGTCCCAATAGTGGTCACCTACAACCCAAGATTAAAGACACTGAGGAAGATATCGAAAGCCCTGCAACCGATACTTCACAAAGACAAACGCCTGAAAAAAGTTTTTCCTGATTTACCACTGCTTGCTTTCAGACAACCTCCCAATTTGAGGCAAATGATTATCAGAAGTGCATTATCTACACCAGAAACTCCAGGCACGTTACCCTGCAATAACGCAAGGTGTGAGACCTGCCCTTATATCTTGTGCACAAGCCAAATACAAATACCAAACTCACAGAACTATCATCAAATATCAGAACAATTTTCCTGTGAGTCATCCAATGTTGTATACATGATACGCTGCATGAAATGCCCCTCAAGAGGAATCTACATAAGAGAAACAGGACAAAAACTGCGCACAAGAATGAACCATCACCGCTTTAAAATTAATGATTGTAAAATGGACACACCAGTGGGCCAACACTTCTATGAACCAGGGCACAGCATGCAAGATCTCAAAGTACTTATTCTTGAGGGTAACTTCAAAAATAAACAAGCAAGAAAGATTTATGAGTACAAATTTATGAAAATGTTTAAGACATTAACGGAATGTTTAAATTGTGGAACAGGATTCATGACTCCTTATGTAACATGATTGACTTGGCTTCATGATCTTCAGAAACCTCCTAGATTTCATGTTTTCTTGCATGAGCTCACTGGCTCCAGCCTGCTGATCACCTGACATCTAACTGCTAAACAGCAAACAGCACAACTGCCATCTTCGTGTTTACCTGCATCAGTGTTTTACTACAGCTAACATCTGGAAATATGCCTGAAGAAGGGGACTAGATCCCAGAAAGCTTGCATTATTTAACTTTATCAGTTAGCCATTAAAAGGTATTAGTTTTACAAGACTTTGTTTTTTTTCTACTTTCTGTCCTGTGCAAGAGTTCAGATCCACTTTATATTTAAAAAAAATCCATAGATAGTTGCCTTAGGGACTCAGCTTTTTTTTTTAATATGTATGTCATGAGTGTATACTACTGTTATTTCAGTACATATGGTCTCATTAGGATCCAGACTCTTCCACCTCCTGATGTAAGGATCTGATTTTTTTCATTCAACAAAGTTAAAGGTATCCTTTAATACCATCCTACAAATCACTAGATATGGTCCTTTGTCATTCTAAAGTAAGCAAAAGGATGATTTGAAACAAGAATGAGATTTCAAGGAAAGAAAAATATGGACCAAAATGCTGAACACTTTTGGGAAGAGGAAATAGTATTTTTCCAAAAACAAGAGAAAAGAGGGGCTTATGGTTATATAGTTACAGTGGAGGAAATAATTATTTGACCCCTCACTGATTTTGTAAGTTTGTCCAATGACAAAGAAATGAAAAGTCTCAGAACAGTATCATTTCAATGGTAGGTTTATTTTAACAGTGGCAGATAGCACATCAAAAGGAAAATCGAAAAAATAACCTTAAATAAAAGATAGCAACTGATTTGCATTTCATTGAGTGAAATACGTTTTTGAACCCTCTAACAATAAAAGACTTAATACTTAGTGGAAAAACCCTTGTTTGCAAGCACAGAGGTCAAACGTTTCTTGTAATTGATGACCAAGTTTGCACACATTTTAGGAGGAATGTTGGTCCACTCCTCTTTGTAGATCATCTCTAAATCCCTAAGGTTTCGAGGCTGTCTCTGTGCAACTCTGAGCTTGAGCTCCCTCCATAGGTTTTCTATTGGATTAAGGTCCGGAGACTGACTAGGCCACTCCATGACCTTAATGTGCTTCTTGAGCCACTCCTTTGTTGCCTTTGCTGTATGTTTTGGGTCATTGTCATGCTGGAACACCCATCCACGACCCATTTTCAGTTTCCTGGCAGAGGGAAGGAGGTTGTCGTTCAGGATTTCACGATACATGGATCCGTCCATTTTCCCGTTAATGCGATTAAGTTGTCCTGTGCCCTTAGCAGAAAAACACTCCCAAAGCAAAATGTTTCCACCCCCATGCTTGACGGTGGGGACGGTGTTTTGTGGGTCATAGGCAGCATTTTTCTTCCTCCAAACACAGCGAGTTGAGTTAATGCCAAAGAGCTCTATTTTGGTCTCATCAGACCACAGCACCTTCTCCCAGTCACTCACAGAATCATTCAGGTGTTCATTGGCAAACTTCAGACGGGCCTGCACATGTGCCTTCTTGAGCAGGGGGACCTTGCAAGCCCTGCAGGATTATAATCCATTGCGGTGTAATGTGTTTCCAATGGTTTTCTTGGTGACTGTGGTCCCTGCTAATTTAAGGTCATTCACTAACTCCGCCCGTGTAGTTCTAGGATGCTTTTTCACCTTTCTCAGAACCATTGACACCCCACGAGGTGAGATCTTGCGTGGAGCCCCAGAGCAAGGTCGATTGATAGTCATTTTGTGCTCCTTCCATTTTCGAACAATCGCACCAACAGTTGTCACCTTCTCTCCCAGCTTCTTGGTAATGGTTTTGTAGCCCATTCCAGCCTTGTGCAGGTCTACAATTTTGTCTCTGACATCCTTGGACAGCTCTTTGGTCTTTCCCATGTTGGAGAGTTTGGAGTCTGCTTGATTGATTGATTCTGTGGACAGGTGTCTTTTATACAGGTGACTAGTTAAGACAGGTGTCCTTAATGAGGGTGACTAATTGAGTAGAAGTGTCTAACCACTCTGTGGGAGCCAGAACTCTTAATGGTTGGTAGGGGTTCAAAAACTTATTTCACTCAATGAAATGCAAATCAGTTGCTATCTTTTATTTAAGGTTATTTTTTCGATTTTCCTTTTGATGTGCTATCTGCCACTGTTAAACTAAACCTTCCATTGAAATGATACTGTTCTGAGACTTTTCATTTCTTTGTCATTGGACAAACTTACAAAATCAGTGAGGGGTCAAATAATTATTTCCTCCACTGTATATAATCATGCACAATCTTCTAAGTAAGATAAAAATGACCAGATACATAAAAATAGGGGAGCCTGATAAATGTTAACATTCTTTGGCAGCTTCTCCATTCTTCAGACCATGTTAGAGCCCTTTGGGGGCTGGGATGTTCTTCTCTGTCTTCCCAATGTAATATGTATCTATTGTGTGCTTTTGAAAAATCAAGTAATTGTAGGAATTTGTTGTTCCGTACCTGGCATTACCTGGAAATTGTAACAATAAATGGGAACCAAAGAGATCAAGTAATTTCTGTTGATCAACTGTGTACCCAACTATGACATTATCAACACTGTTGCACTATCTACTGGTTAAGAATAAAGCTACATACACACGTTCAATAAGCGCACAACTATATATAACTCTAACTCTATAACTTCAGAAACATTTCGGTGAGTCTAAATCTAAAATCCCTTTACTGACTTTTTTTTCTTAAAGCAATCAAGGATGGAAAAATTTATATACTACAGTTAATTTGCTTTTTGTCCAGATCTTCAAGTGTTAGGAATCCTACATCCAGTTCTGTCAACTGGTGACAGAGTGTGCCAGGACTATGAAACTTTCCATCGTTTACCTGCAGATTGCCTTTCACTGACTCTTATTAAAGACTTTCAGTTGCCTGTCTTGCCTGAGGGATTTTTCAAGAGCACTTTCAGCAGGATTACGAATTACCAGCTGCATACTGGGCAGCACAGTGGCGTAGTGGTTAGCGCTCTAGCCTTGCAGTGCTGGGTCCCCGGTTTGAATCCCAGCCAGGTCGACATCTGTATGTTTGTATGTTCTCCATGTGTCTGCGGGTTTCCTACGGGCACTCCGGTTTCCTCCCACATCCCAAAAACATACAGATAAGTTAATTGGCTTCCCCCTAAATTGGCCCTAGACTATCATACATACACTGCACGATACATACATTGACATATGACTATGGCAGGGACTAGATTGTGTACCCCTCTGAGGGACAGTTAATGACAATACAATATACTGTGTAATATGTCTGCGCTACATAAATACATAAAATAAATAATAAATAAATATGCTAATACATTGCTTATTTAAAGCGTAACTGTCAGGCATAAAATCAAAAATCAATTCTTTATTTTTATCTGGTAAACAAGTAATAAGGATGCTAACCAGGCAATCCAAATGTTAAAAATCACTCTTACTTTCCTTTTCCATAAAAGATCATTCCCCTATTTCCCTGGATCTTACTTGGTACATCTGCTGCACAAAGGAAGTTGCAGAGCATGCTGGGTTTGTTTCTGTTTCAATAAGTTTTATTGAAGGTTTCAAGTGGCAGTACAATAACAATCGACATTTAACCTCCCTGGCGGTAAGCCCGTGCTGAGCACGGGCTATGCCGCCGGGAGGCACCGCTCAGGCCCCGCTGGGCCGATTTGCATAATTTTTTTTTTTTTGCTGCACGCAGCTAGCACTTTGCTAGCTGCGTGCAGTGCCCGATCGCCGCCGCTACCCGCCGACGGGGGAAGCCCTCCAAGAGATCACGTTCTTTGGGGCTGGGGGGGATGCCGCTGAGCAGCGGCTATCATGTAGCGAGACCTCGTCTCGCTACATGAAGAAAGAAAAAAAAAAACGTATTTGCTGCCCCCTGGCGGATTTTGACAAACCGCCAGGAGGGTTAAACAAGTTTAAGGTAGCATACTTATACAGTTATTGATATAGGAGGTTGATGGTAGTTTTATTTAAGGCAATTATGAGTTACAGAAGGTTAATATTTAAAAGTTGAAGTTTGGAGTTTTGGAATCAGTTAGTAGCTCTTAAGGAAGCAAAAGTAAAAATGTGGATAGTTACCATCTGCTGAGGATGGGATTGGCTATAGGTGGGTGTGTCCCAGTGTGATAGAGGGGTAATAATGTAAATACCTGGCTAGTATTGTATATTTCCCACATAGGGTAATGAATAAGATTGTCTGTGTCATCTTATAGATTAAATTAGGTGGCTAAGTCTTATGTCTAAAGAGAGATCAGTTTCTTCAGTACATCATTTGTCGTTTCACTGTTGGGAGTCATTATTGTCATCCTGAAAGTTTGGGTTGTCAGGCGAGTTGTTTAATTAGTTTAGAAGTGTCAGTGTCTTGGAAATCGTACCAAGTTGCCCAGAGGAATGTGATTTTTATCCGCTTTATCTTGGGCTATTAAAATAGCTTCTTCTACTTCTTTGGTCCGCTCAACTCTCTGTTTCCACTGGAGGGTGGTTGGGATGGAGAGGGATTTCCACATAGATGGGATTAACGCTCTAGCAGCGTTAATCAAATAAGGGATAGAGGTTTTTTTATAGGCTTTTAAGTGATCTGATGAGGCATGAAGCAGAAAAATTTCTGGTAGAAATGGAAGTGATTCGCCTGATATTGTGTTTATTAGTTCATGGATTTTCTTCCAGAAGGGGAGAATTTTAGGGCAATCCCATGCTATGTGTTTTAAGTCTGCATTGTTTTGTTGGCATCTCCAGCAGCGATTGGGAGAAGGGGGGAATATTTTCTGCAGTTTAGCTGGCGTACGGTACCAAGATGTAAGGAATTTATAATTTTGTTCTTGGGCATAAGTGTTTAAAGTGGTTTTATGTGCTTTAAGGAAAAGTTGTTCCCATTGGTCATCAGTAAATTCTTTACCCAACAATTGGTGCCATTCTCTTTGGAAAGGGAGAAGTTTTGAGGTGTCTACAGGGTTAAGAAGATTATATAGCCATGACACTGTATGACGGTGTGGGCCTGGTGAGTTGCACTTTTGGTCAAAAAGGGTGTATGTTTTTTAAGGGCAGGGGCAATTTCGCTGAATCTGAGATAGTATGAAAGTTGCCTGTATTTCCAAGTGGAAATTGGGGTTGGGAGAAGTTAGAGGTTTAAGTAATTCGTAGTCCATTACTCGCATTTGGCACACAAAATCATTCAGGCGTGGAGGGTGTAGGGGGACCCATCCCCTTAAGTAGTTTTTATCTAGCCCCGGTGGAAAGTTGGGATTATTTAATATTGGAGTCATTGGGCCTGGCGAGTTGGATAGGGCATGGTATTTACAGGAGACACTAAATGCTTTAATTGTTGCCTTGATAAGAGGGTGGTGAATCCCTTTAATTTGTGGAGCTACGCCAGGGTTCCAGGGGAAAGTTTTCAGATCTGAACCTACGAAAGTTTGTTCAAGTTTCACCCAATCTTTCGTCTCTGCGTGTGCAGACCAGTCTATGATTCTGGAGAGCTGAGCGACCAAGTGGTAAGTTTTAAAATTGGGGAGGCCAATGCCTCCATCTGGTTTTAAGCGTCTTAGAATGTTCACTGCCAGGCGTGATTTTCTCTTGGCCCAGATAAATTGGTGAAGTTGTTTGTGGATCTCTTTAAAAAATGAGGAGGGTAATTGTATGGGTAGTGCCTGACTGATGTAGAGAAATTTAGGTAAGGCTGTCATCTTAGCTGCTGCCACCCTCCCAAACCAGGAAAGAGAGGTCAGACCATTCCAGTCTTCACAGTTTAGAAAGGTTCTCAGCCAATGGTGTGAAGTTTACGTTGTAGAGATTTTCCAGTTTACTTGGAAGTTTTATACCCAAATAGGTTAATGACTCTGGCTCCTATCCAAAAGGGAACAGGTCTTTACATTTGTCTAAGCTGTGAGGGTTTAAGGTTAAGTTTAGGGCGCACGATTTGGAGTAGTTAATTTTCAAATTTGAGATATGGGCGAAGATGTTAAAAGCCACCATAAGATTGCGAAGTGATGTTATGGGGTCAGTTATGAAAAATAATAAATCGTCGGCGAATGCTGCGATCTTATATTCTTTGTCATTTATTGTGACACCTTTAATGTTGTTGTTTGCTCTGACCATGTTCAGGAAGGGTTCCAGGGTCAGTACATATAGCAAGGGCGATAGTGGGCAGCCTTGCCATGTTCCATTTTTTAACTGGAAAGGCTCTGAAAGTAATCCATTGGCTAGAACTCTGGCGTTTGGATTGGAATACATTAAATGAAGCCAGGTCATCATGAAGGGACCCAGTCCCAGGTTTGATAGGACCGCAAACATGTAGTCCCACGCCACTCTATCAAAGGCCTTCTCGGCGTCCGTGGAGAGAAACATGCCCTCCACGGAGTGCCGAGAGAGCCATGCATGTACCCCAACTGCTTTGTAGGTGTTGTCTCGTGCTTCTCTTCCCAGAACAAATCCCACTTGATCAGTCCCCACTTTCTCTTGCACAGTTTCTTGCAGACACACGGCCAATATCCTTGCTAATATCTTTGTGTCTAAATTCAGCAGGAATATTGGCCCGTAGCTTTGACAGAGGGTGTGGTCTTTACCAGTTTTGGGAATAATTGTAATGTGGGCTTCTAGAAATTGGCTAGAAGGAAAATTTCCAGGTGATAAATTATTAAAGGCTTTATAAAAGCAGGAGCCAGTAAAGAGGAATAGGTTTTGTAGTATTGCGAGGTTAAGCCGTCAGGGCCAGGGCTCTTGCCTGGTTTTTGAGATTTTACTGCAGCAAGGAATTCTAGAGGTGTGATTTCCTTGTCCAGTTCCTTAGCTGTCTCTGGATCAATGGGGGAAAGGCCATAGTTTGATAAGAATTTGGCTATTTCAATATCCCGTCCTTCTGCAGTGGTATGGTTAGGATTGAGATGATAGAGTTGTGAATAGTAGGTGCAGAATGTTTTAGCTATGTCTGAGAATGAGTAGTGTAGTTTACCAGTGGTGTCTTTAATTTTTTGTATTTGACGGGAGGCTTGTTTTTTTCCGAAGGAGTCTGGCTAGTAGGGGGCCTGCTTTATTGGCATATTCACAGAATAGCTTGGATTGTAACATGAATTTCTCCCATCGTCCTCCAGGATGGCTGCTGCTGAGATATTGCTTGTCCCTCCCCAAACGGAAACACCTGTAAGAGTAATCAATTTAAAAGAACCCGCCCTTATATAAGGACTCCTCCTCCCTCACCAACTCAGTTTTTGTTTGTTTCCCATCACCTGAGGATACACCTGTAGACCTTTCTTGTTTTAAGGCATAGGTTGGCCTGGGGCGCCTATGTTGTCAGGCAGGGTTTTTTCCTGGATGGCGGTGGAAACTGTGAGTAGGATGCCCCAGTTTTAACCTGTGTGCGGTGGGGGCGGAATGTTACCTGGCTGCAGGTTGTCCAAAAGGATCGCCGCCATTACCGCCCTTCTTGCTGCGTCCATGTGTTACAGAGCAGCTAGAGATGTCAGAAGTTATGACATAGGATCTCCTGGTCCCGCAGGTGTCACTTCTGCTAGCCGCTGTTTGGCCAATGAGGACAGGAAGTGGGACGGTGTCTTCAGAAGCCAAGAGAAGCGCGAATTCCGCGCTCTCTACACATGGGACGCCAGCGACGCTGCCATGGAGCAGAAGCAGTCCTCCGCAACAGCAGCCTCTGATGCCCGACCGAGACTTTCTCTCTCGGAGGAATTGGCACAGGTACATATATGAGAAAACGATTGCTATCTATAAATACCTCTAGCAAAATGTTTTTCTGAGCAGTGACTCTTCTTTCACGGTTTTGCAAAACTTGCACAGCAACAGCCTGAGAGATAGAGATGCCAAAAGTGTAACATTAGATTACATGATAAGAAATGGAACTGCTCCTCACGTTCTCCACTATGCTGGAAAGATGGGATCACAGACAATAGGCATCCCAGCCTGTTCCAGCAGCAAAGGTGAGTGCACTGATGGTGCATTTTTTGCAGGAATATACACTCCTATGGTTGAGATTGCAGTGTGATTTCCCCTGTGTTTTACCTTTTCCCTTTCCCTCTATAACCTAGCAAGCTAAAAGTGCATGCAAAGCAGAGGGGGTATCGGATAAGGTTGGAGAAGCTAATATCTTAGAAATGTTGCTACTGCAACATTGGGCTTCCCCAGCAATATAACAAAGAATTGTCAAGCCTGCACGAAATCTGTGGTAACTAGTGGTTGACAATTTACATAAACAGCTAATGGAAACTTTCAGGGTAATAAGGAATCCCTGAGCAGTTTCAGGGAGTGATTGGTTTCCCATTTTTGATTGTTAGGTTTGCAGTAAACCTATGCTAGCTGTAGAGACTGATGATTGTTTGCAGGAATATGCACTTACATGATTGATTGTTAGTGTTTTTCCCTTGTATGGTTTATACTTTCCCTTATCCTCTGTGTCCATGCAATGTAACAGTGGGTGCAAAGCATGAGTGAAGGGGAATTGTTGCCATTGCGGCAGTATGTTTCCCCAGGGTTATAATAAGATTGGTCAAGCCTGAACTGGAGCGATGGTGATTGACAATCTATGTAAATGAGAAATAGAACTTTTCAGGAAGTGAAACTCTGGGTAGTTTCAAGGAGTACTTTTTTTTTTCAGATCTGTTTTGCATTTGCATTGGTTCGGATCTGTTTTGCATTTGCATTGGTTCGGATCTGTTTTGCATTTGCATTGGTTCAGATCTGTTTTGCATTGGCTCAGATCTGTTTTGCATTGGTTCAGAACTGTTTTGCTTTTGCATTTGTGTCAGATCTGTTTTGCTTTTGCATTTGTGTCAGATCTGTTTGCATTTCCATTGGTTCAGATATGTTTGCATTGGTCAGATCTGTTTTGCATTTGCATTGGTGTCAGATCTGGTTTGCATTTACATTGGTTCAGATCTGTTTTGCATTTGCATTGGTTCAGATCTGTTTTGCATTTGTTCAGAACTGTTTTGCATTTGCATTGGTGTCAGATCTGGTTTGCATTTGCATTGGTGTCAGATCTGGTTTGCATTTGCATTGGTGTCAGATCTGGTTTGCATTGGCATTGGTTCAGATCTGTGTTGCATTTCATTGGTTCAGATCTGTGTTGCATTTCATTGGTTCAGATCTCTTTTGCTTTTGCATTGGTTCAGATCTCTTTTGCTTTTGCATTGGTTCAGATCTCTTTTGCTTTTGCATTTGTGTCAGATCTGTTTTGCTTTTGCATTTGTGTCAGATCTGTTTGCATTTCCATTGGTTCAGATATGTTTGCATTGGTCAGATCTGTTTTGCATTGGTCAGATCTGTTTTGCATTGGTTCAGATCCGTTTTGCATTTGCATTGATTCAGATCTGTTTTGCATTTGCATTGGTTCAGATTGGGTTTGCATTTGCATTGGTTCAGACTGGATTCGCATTTGCATTGGTTCAGATTGGGTTTGCATTGGTTCAGATTGGGTTTGCATTTGCATTGGTTCAGACTGGATTCGCATTTGCATTGGTTCAGATTGGGTTTGCATTTGCATTGGTTCAGATTGGGTTTGCATTTGCATTGGTTCAGATCTGTTTTGCATTGGTGTCAGATCTGTTTTGCATTTGCATTGGTGTCAGATCTGTTTTGCATTTGCATTGGTGTCAGATCTGTTTGGCTTTTGCATTGGTGTCAGATCTGTTTGGCTTTTGCATTGGTGTCAGATCTGTTTGGCTTTTGCATTGGTGTCAGATCTGTTTGGCTTTTGCATTGGTGTCAGATCTGTTTGGCTTTTGCATTGGTGTCAGATCTGTCTTGCATTTGCATCGGTTCAGATCTGTTTAGCTTTGGATCTATTTTTCATTTGTTCTAGATCTGTTTTGCTTTGTTTTTGTTTTGTTTTTTTTTTCAAATTTGTTTGCATTTGCTTTGGTTTTAGACCTGTTTAATTTAACATTTGTATTGGTCTCAGACCTGTTTTGCTTATGCATTGGTCTCAGATCTGTTGTGCTTATGCATTGGTCTCAGATCATATGTTGTTGGCATTTGTTTCAGATCGGTTTTGCTTTGGCGTTTGGTTCAGATCGGATTTGCATTGGTTCAGATCTGTTTTACAATTGCATTGGTTCAGATCGGTTTTGCATTGGGGTTCAGATCTGTTTTGCATTTGCATTGGTTCAAATATGTTTTGCTTTTGCATTGGTATCCGATCTGTGTTGCATTTGCATTGGTTCAGATCTGTTATGCATTGGTTCAGATCTGTTTTGCATTTGCATTAGTTCAGATCTGTTTTGCTTTTGCATTGGTGTCAGATCTGTTTAGCTTTGGATCTATTTTTTCATTTGTTCTAGATCTGGTTTGTTTTTGAATTTGTTTCAGATCTGTTTTGCATTTTGCTTTGGTTCTAGACCTGTTTAGCATCTGTATTGGTTTCAGATCTGTTTTGCTTATGCGTTGGTCTCAGATCTGTTTCGCTTATGCGTTGGTCTCATCTGTTTCGCTTATGCGTTGGTCTCATCTGTTTCGCTTATGCGTTGGTCTCATCTGTTTCGCTTATGCGTTGGTCTCATCTGTTTCGCTTATGCGTTGGTCTCATCTGTTTCGCTTATGCGTTGGTCTCATCTGTTTCGCTTATGCGTGGGTCTCAGATCTGTTTCGCTTATGCGTGGGTTTTAGATCTGTTTCGCTTATGCGTGGGTCTCAGATCTGTTTCGCTTATGCGTTGGTCTCAGATCTGTTTCGCTTATGCGTTGGTCTCAGATCTGTTTCGCTTATGCGTTGGTCTCAGATCTGTTTTGCATTTTTTCAGATCTGTTTTGCTTTGGCGTTTGTCTGATATGTTTTTCATGTGTTGCAGATCTGTTTTGCCTTTGCGTTGGGTTCAGATCTGTTTTGCCTTTGCGTTGGGTTCAGATCTGTTTTGCCTTTGCGTTGGGTTCAGATCTGTTTTGCCTTTGCGTTGGGTTCAGATCTGTTTACCTTTTGATATGAAGGTGGAAGATTTCTGCTCTCTCCACCCATCGGTGTCAGGGAACAGATTGGATGAGTGATTAGTGAACTGGCTGAGCGGTCTCCTCTACACATTTCCACCATTCAACTTCACTCCCAAGGTGCTGAGAAAGATGGAGGTTGAAGGGCAACAGTGATATTCATAGGTCCCTGGTGGCTGAGAAGGGCATGGTTCCTTATCTGTTGTCTCTAGTCCTGAAAGGCCCATGGCATCTGGGAAAGACAAGACCTGTTAGTTCAGGAGTCAAATGTTCATCCTAATCTCCAGATGTAAAAGTTGATAGCCTGGGTATTGAGGAAAGAATCCTGGTAAGACTGGTTTTCTAAAGAGGTGGCATCTACTTTAGTTAACTGCAGAAAGATTTCCACAACGAGGAAATATGCAAAAATTCGGAACGCATATTCTTCCTGAAAGGAAAGGAATAATATACAGACGGATGACCTTAAGATTATTTTGGGAATTTTTACAGAGTGGAATTGATATGGGGCTGAAGGTAAGCGCCCTAAGAGTCCACGTATCGGCCTTATTGGGTTTTCTTCATACACAATTGTCTAAGAAGATTTTTTGTTAAGTCTTAATTTCATTAGCGACATTCCAACCAATGCCAGAAAAATTAGTTCCCCCTTGGGATTTATCTTTAGTTCTAAATTTCTTGACTTCTGATAAATTTGAACCTATTGCTCAGACCCCTTTAAAGAATCTAACATTAAAGGTAGCAATAACGTCAGCTAGAAGAATTGGGGATATTCAGGCATTATCCGTTAAGGACCTTTTTATATGGTTATTCATTCAGAATTGTGTTCAGACCTGACCTAGCCCATCTTCCAAAGATATCTTCAGCTTTTCATCGTTCACAGGAGATTGTTTTACCGTCTTCTTCTCCCAAGCCGCAGGATGTTAGAGGAGCAGTGAAATGTGAGAAGAGCTATCATAGTTTATTTAGAAAGGACAGCTCAGTGGAGAAGATCTAGCCATTTATTTGTATCATATATGGGAGCCTCAAAGGGATTGCAGGCATAAAAAAAAAAAAAAGAGCTAGATGGGTTAAGGAGCTAATAGGTTGGGCTTACAGGGAATCGCAGGAAGTATTCCATACTAGAATTACGACACATTCTACTCTATCCTTGGCAGCCTCTTGGGCAAAGAGGTCGTGAGCAAGCCTGGAACAGATATGTAAAGCAGCTACATGGTCGTCACACACAACTTTTGTGAAACACTACAGAGTTGAACTACTGTTAAGCCAGGATCAGAGGTTTTTGGAAAAAAGTATTACAAGCCATCATCCCTTCCTAAGGAAAAATTTCTCGCTGGTCTCAGCAGCAGCCATCCTGGAGGACGATGGGAGAAAGTCCCAGCTGCTTACCGGTAGCCGTGTTTCGGCGAGTCCTCCAGGATGGCTACCGAGTTCCCATCCCTATTGTAATATAGTTGCTAAGTTTGATTTATGTTAAAGGTGATGTACTCTTAATAACTGAGTTGGTGAGGGAGGAGGAGTCCTAATATAAGGGCGGGTTCTTTTAAATTGATTACTCTTACAGGTGTTTCCGTTTGGGGAGGGACAAGCAATATCTCAGCAGCAGCCATCCTGGAGGACTCGCCGAAACACGGCTACCGGTAAGCAGCTGGGACTTTCCTCCTGCCCTCACTATGGAGTAGGTTTAGAAGTTCCTCTCTAAGATGAGTTAAATCATTCAGCGTGGGGGGCGGAGCCGGACATGGCGCGGTGAAGACGTCTCTGCACAGAGCTCCGGGCACACAGCTATTTTCAGCCCGTTATGGAGGCGCCTGCTGACCAGCAACCCACCACCGAAACGCCCAATACGAAGGGGAACAGAAAGGCTACCAAACCAGCCCCGGCTGCCTCTGCAAACCCCACTACTTCGGTAGCAAAATACTTTACAGGCCCCACCACGAGGCACATGACGGATAAGATGGCGGAGGCTTCTTCCTCATCAAGACAGGCCTCTAAACAGGCAGACACCGGTGTATCCAAGAACCTAGAGGAGATCTGGGAATTCCTCAGAAGTCTGCCCACGAAACAAGACATGGAAAGACAGACGGAGCAACTCCAACACACCACTAAATCTGAAATTGCGAATCTGCGCACTGATCTCTCAGCCATTTCTGACAGAATGACAGGAGCTGAGAGAGACATAGAAGACCTCCAGTCGGAGCTCCGCAAGCTAAAAGAGGCCCAAGGGAAGCAGACGGGATTACAGGCCCTCTTTAGATCCCAGATAGAGGACTTGCAGAACCGTAGCCGACGGAACAATGTCCGCATAAGAGGCTTACCGGAAGCTACTAGATCCGAAGACTTGATCCACACAGTCAGGGCCATCTTTGAGCGCTTGTTGAAACGGTCTCAGCCCACACCGATCAGGGTGGATAGAGTTCACAGAGCTCTCCGCCCGATACCGCAGGGCGCGGCACCTCTGCGCGATGTCATCTGCAGAATACACTATTTTGATGTGAAGAACGACATAATGGCGGCTGCACGACGACATGGCCCAGTCGACTTTGACGGAGCCTCCATCACACTATACCAAGACCTGGCACCATTCACATTGGCACAGAGAAGAGCTATGCATCCCCTCTTACAAGTCTTGAAGGAACAGGATTTCACATATAGCTAGGGCTTCCCGTTTCACCTATTTGCCAAAAAGGACTCTTGTTCCGCAACTCTCAGAGCACCATCCGAATTGGCAGATTTTTGCAAAACCTTGGGAATCTCTGAGGTAGCCCTCCCGCTCTGGGACCCAGACGCTTTGCTTCTAAATGGACCACCGAAACCAGCCAAGTCTGCAAGAACAAATAACCCGATGTCGTGAGTATGATTGGCACAATCTGCCTTTGCTGAACTGTCTGATATACGCCATGATACTTTGATTTGCATAAGACTCCCTATGGCTTGCTATGTTTACATCCACGTATGTTATTTCCTTGAGCTAGAGGTCCATGACTTGGCTCTAACCTGCAAAAAATATGGATATAAGGAGCTGTAGAATCAACCCGTATACAAGGAACGTATTGCTTTATTTCCTGCCTTTCAAATTCTTTTTACCCGCCGTTCGCGGGGCCATTATGGAAGGGCATACTAACGGGTGATGGCCCAACACTTTAGACCTTTCGGGACCATCGGCGTACGAACGTTCCCCCTTTTCAACATGTCCTGAGGGCCTCATGGAACTTTCTCTCTGCTTACGCGGACGTTCTGAGAATCGGATTTCCCAGTGATGTGCTCTGTGTTAAATTCTATATTTTCCAGTTGCTCAGGCTCCCTCACTTCGTGAGAAAGGAAGCCTATTCCCACTCCCAGTGTTATGTGCCTCTTGTCCCGTCTTGAAATTTTAAGTTATAATAACTAAGTCTGTTTACAATAACTTGGTTGATATACTGTGCTTTCTAAACTTGTGTTATCTTGAAGTGTTATCTGTTGCAATTTTTTCTGTTATACTAAGTTTTGGTGCTGGCGAGCTGGACTCTTTGGGGGCCCCCATGTGATTTTATACCATGGGTGCCCGGGGTCTCTGGCTAACCCGCTGTGTCCTCTCCGTAACCCTCACATGGACGCCCCTAGGGCGACAAAAACCTCTACTACTAAAAAAATGTCTTATCTAATATTTAAATGGCTGATACAGTGGTTGGCAATGATTGCCAACACCTTTGACCTGTCTACTTTCTCTCTTTCTACCTTTTCTTTACTTCGGCTATACACTATCCTTCACTGGTCTCTTAAGGACACTCCCCCCTTGTGGTTACAAAGCATTATATGGTTTGATGTTCATTAAAGTACAATCTGTCAATGCCAGGGGGTTAAATATACCAGAGAAACGTAGGGCACTCCTTCGCTCCCTACAAAAACAGCGGGTACAGGTGGCATTCTTGCAGGAGACGCATTTTAAAGGCCCTATCCCACCTAAATTAACAGATAAATATTTTACAAAAGCATACTTCAGTTCCTCCCCTGACTCTAAAACCAAAGGGGTTGCTATTCTCCTAGCTAAATCCATTGATATGTCTCAACTGCAGGAATGCCGCGACACTGCTGGCAGATTTCTATTTATTAAAGGTACCCTTCTTCAACGAAGATTCACTTTTGGGACTATATATGCTCCTAATAGCGGTCAGGGAGCTTTCTTGACCAGGGCACTGGAGACGTTAGACTCTTTCTCGGAAGGCGGGGTGATACTGGGAGGGGACTTCAACTTGGTGCTGGACCCCACACTGGATAACTCAGCGGGGCGGAGTTCTTTCTCAAATAAAGCACTCAAACAGTGCAAATCCCAGTTGGCAAAACGACAACTAGTGGATGTGTGGCGAATCCAGCACCCCACTACTAGAGACTACTCTTTCTACTCTAAATTGCACAGTGTTTACACTAGAATTGATTTTATATTTCCCAGAATCTTCTCTCTGAGCAGATATCAACAGACATAGGTCAAATAATCCTTTCAGATCACGCACCAGTCACGCTCTCTATAGGTATCAGACCCAAATCTTATCTTCCGCGCACCTGGCGCCTTAACGCCTCCCTATTACAGCAACCAGATATCAAACAGAGGATTTCCTCCGCGCTTGAGAGATATTTTGCTATTAATGTTAATGCTGAGGTATCTGTTCCCACACTGTGGGAAGCACATAAATGTGTAATCAGGGGCCACTTTATCCAAGAAGCCAGCCGTCTAAAGAGGGAAAAAGATGAAGCAATTACTAGATCTCTAAACCTGATTAGAGACTTGGAAACGAGACATAAGGCCTCACTGTCATAGTCTGAACTAGCTATTTTGGAGTCAGAGAGAGAGAAACTTAGGGGCCTTCTTTTCTTTAAAGAAAAGCTGATTGCCACCAAATGCAAACGGGTATTCTATGAGTGTGGTAACAAGTGTGGCAAGCACCTAGCTAGAGCCCTTAAAACACAGTACGCACATTCCAATATCTTCAGTATAACCGACTCCAAAGGTCGGAAATGCATTAAAAATGAAGAAATTGTGGAAGCATTCCGTACTTTTTACCACACTCTGTACAATTTAAAGAACCAACCCTCCCCGACAGCAGCCCCTTCTCATAGAAAGAATATTGCCCACTATCTCCGCAGATCAGGCATGCCGTCTCTCCCTGAAGACATAGCATCTGAGTTAGAGGAACCCATCACTGAGGACGAGATCAGACAGGCTATTAAAGAGTCCCCAGTCGGTAAGGCCCCTGGCCCCGATGGTCTCCCAGTAGACTATTATAAGTCATTTAAGCAAGTCCTTTGCCCCTATCTAGTCAGGGTTTTCAACAGCCTTACACCTGAGGAAGGAAATCCATGTAGTCTCCCCCGAGACATGTTATCAGCACATATAACGGTCATCCCAAAAGCAGGAAAAGACGCCACCTTGTGCTCCAGCTACCGTCCAATCTCACTTTTGAATGCAGACTTAAAAATCATGGCGAAGGTAATGGCGAACCGACTATCCCCTCATATGCCGTCCCTGGTCCATTTCGATCAGGTGGGCTTCATTGCTGGTCGCGAGGCGCGGGACAACACCATTCGCACTCTAGATACCATTGAGTGGCTTCAAAGGGCGGGCTCCCCAGCTCTGCTCCTGTCTACAGACGCTGAAAAAGCTTTTGACCGGGTAGACTGGGAATTCCTTGAGGAAACACTTATACATATTGGTCTGAGACGCAACATGCTAACCCGTATCTTAGCCCTCTATAAAGGCCCGACAGCTCACGTGAGGGCGAATGGTGTTGTCTCTGGTCCTTTTTCTATATCAAATGGTACCCGGCAGGGCTGTCCCCTCTCTCCCCTGGTTTTTGCCCTTACCATTGAGCCCTTTCTGTGCTCTATTCGCAAATCTAGGGATGTCAGTGGGGTTGTGATGGCTGGGGAGGAGCACAAGGTGGCTGCCTATGCCGACGACCTTTTATTCTATCTCACAAATCCGATTATCTCACTCCCAAATCTGATAGATCAACTGAATAACTTCAAACTGCTCTCTAATTATAAGATAAACATGGACAAGTGTCAGGCTATGGGAGTTTCATTACCTGTACCCTTAGCTAACCAACTCCGAGACAACTTTCCATTCAAATGGACATCTTCGGCACTCACCTACCTGGGAGTACAGATACCCTCTGATCTTGCTCTCACGTACCAATTGAACTTCCCTCCTCTTATACGCAAACTCTCACTTGATCTTCAAGACTGGGATAGACCCCACTTCACATGGTTTGGCCGAATAAATATAATTAAAATGAACATTATGCCCCGTCTCTTGTATTTATACCAGGCCCTTCCCGTCACGCCCCCCCCCCCCCCCAACACTTTAAACAAGTCAAAAGGTTATTTCTAAACTTCATATGGCGCAAGAAACCCTCTAGGATCAGATACTCTGCTATTACCCTATCAAAAGAGCAGGGAGGACTTGCAGTTCCAGACGCAACAAAGTACCATGCCTCGGCAGCCTTGACGCGGGTGGTGGACTGGCACAGACATTCTGCTCAGAAGAGATGGGTTCAGGTTGAATCAGCCCTGACTTCACATGATTTAAGCTCACTGACCTGGGTTGCTCGGGTCCCTCCCTCCACCTCAGTAGCGGTCAGGGTGTCTCTCAGTGCACTGGTCAAATTTCGCACTAGTGCGGAGCTCTCTCCATGGCCATCCCCCTTAATGCCAATTCTAGATAACCATCTATTTAAACCAGGCTGTCACAGAAACGCATACATTGAATGGAGAATGGGTACTTGCCTCAGGGCCAGGGACCTCATTAGAGGACAGGACTGGTATACGCTGGAGCAGATCCGTGAATCCCGCAGCTGCCCTTTTCTAGATTTTTGGAGCTACCTCCAATTCACCCACTTTCTTAGCTCTATCTGACCCCGGACAGCCTTTTCTAGGCCCCTTACTCCCTTTGAATCACTTTGTTCGGGTATAGGCCCAATTAGGAAAACTCTATCTACAGTCTATCAGCTCCTGTCCTCAGATGAGACCTGGTCCATATCCTTGAAAGAGAAATGGGAATCAGACCTCCAGAGTTCCTTCACTGATAAGCAGTGGGATAAGCTAATCTTAATTAATCAGAAATCATCTATTTCCTCAAGAATACAAGAATCAAACTATAAAATTTTGACCAGGTGGTATCTCACACCCACCAGACTACATAGGATTTACCCCACTGCTGATCAGAGGTGCTGGAGATGTATGCAACATAATGGTACCTTACTGCACATTTTTTGGCACTGCCCATTAATCAGAGGCTTTTGGACAGAAGTCCAGTTGTATATAAAAGAACTTACAGACGCGGACCTAACCCCTGACCCAGCCTTCTATCTATTGCACCACACAGATAAACCTCTTAAGAAAATTAAAAAATCCCTTATGAAACACCTCCTCCAGGCTGCGAGGGTCTTGATTGCTAGACACTGGAAGGACATTAAACCTCCTTCCATACTGGAGTGGTTCTCAGAACTTAAATTTATATGCGAGATGGAATCTTTGACGGCAGCAATTTATCAAACTGAGGAACAACACTCTCGCACCTGGATGCCATGGCATGAATTTCTAGAGTCTGCCCGCTATAGATCCCTACTGGCTGGTACTAACACCTAAAGATATACACACATGCTTAAATCCCCCTGGCAAGACACCCTCTTACTATGGCACATAGCACAAGGGGCAGAGTGTCCAAACTCTCAATCTCTCTCTCTTCTTCTCCTTTCTCTCTCTTATTTCCTTGTTCTGATACCTCATTCTATAAACTTTTGTTATAGGTAATTAATTGTATAACCCTGGCGAGTCGGTTTGGTCGAGAGGTCTACCACCCCATATAGCTAACCACTTCCATTTGCCTATTCAGTGGACTGCAATCCTACTGGTCTAGTCCCCGATCCCCTATAGATGGTGGCTCCGGGATGTGTGATCCCATTGGGCTCCCGGATCTCCAATATTTATAAGTCCCTTTCTCTGGACCTGACATTAACTTTTAGCTCAATTCTATTTTCCCTGTTGGGTGTAGGGAGCTTATCCCTCATTGCCCGACAGCCCGCAGTCCAAACAGCGGTGGACAATCTCGACCGAGCCAGATGCAACCAGACAAAAATGCAGGCCATGTATACTCTATTAGTAACAGCGCTGGCTTGCTGTATTCTTTTTTGCCCGTTATCTGTGTTATACATGCTTATATAAGTCTGTACCTGTTAGACTTGCTACTGTTCGCTATGTTCTACATTTTTTGTACTTGAAAAAGTTAAAATAAAGAATTTGAAAAAAAATCATTCAGCGTGGGTTTTAGTAGGCTCTGCTTGTGTTGGTGTTCTGCAGTCTGTATTTTGGTAATTAACTGCGTGTATCGAGTCATTTTTTCTCTTTTCTTTCTGGCTGCTATTCTAATAAGTTCGCCTCTGATGACGACTTTGTGTGCCTCCCATGTTGTCAGGGGGGAGACTTCAGTATTAGAGTTATCTTTAAAGTAGTTGGTAAGTGACTTAGTGACAGAGTCACGTGTTTCGTCATCAGTTAGAAGTTGAGGATTTAATCTCCGGTGGAACTGTCCCCGCCTAGGTGTTGAGATCTTTAGGGTTAAAAAGATAGGGGCGTGGTCCGAGATGTCAATATTGCCTATGGAGGCATCGTGCACTATTTCAAGGTCAGACTGCGTTAGGAAGAGGTAATCTAGTCTGGAATATTTTTGATTAGGGTTAGAGAAGTATGTATAGTCGCGTCCTTTAGGATGGAGAAGATGCCATGTGTCAATCAATGACAATTCTTTAAGTTTTATTTTGAGAGCACGTAACGCTCTATAGGGAAGGGTTGAATGCCCTGTTGATGTATCTATCAGTGGCAGGAGCGAGACATTTAGATCACCTCCAAAAATAATCATTCCTTTAGCAAAGGATTGCAAAGAGTTAAGAATTTTTAGTAAATAGCTTACTTGGCCCGTATTGGGGACATAAACATTGGCAACAGTGACATCTCTTGATTCAACAGTACCCTTTATGAAGATATATCGACCTTCCGGATCGATCTTCATATCATGCTTAATAAAAGAGCAATTTTTGTAAACAAGGACAGAGACGCCCTTAGATTTTGGAAATAGGGGGCGCTGCATAAAAGTGGGTAGTGTAATGCTTAGAGGACATTTTGGGAATGGAGTCTGCTCTGAAGTGTGTCTCCTGCAGAAGGGCTAGCGATATATTTTCCTTGTGTAGTTTGGAGAAAAGAAGGTAACGTTTTTGAGGGGTGTTAAGGCCATTAACGTTAAAAGAGCATATTCTCCATGATACCTGTTTTTTTGTGGTTGGGTAGGGGGAGAGGGCATTTTGGGGGTAGGACACAGAAAAAGTTCTACAAGGAAAGAGCTTACCAGCCAGGTATAAAAAAAAAACTGGGATCTAAAACACATTCGGATCAGTCAGTTATGTATGTGTTTCTGACTGAACACCAAGTCCGAAGAGATTCAGTGAGGGAGTCAGAAGCTCACTCACTGATTGGGGTAGAGGTCTGGGACAATTGGTCAGGAGAGAGTACCTGTCGACCACTCAACCCCACGGCCTGTAGCGTATTGTGCAGAGGTTTTTTAGAACAGTGTAGGTAACCTTGTCAGTTAGGGAGAGGGTACTTTAAGGGTTAATTTCAACCTTGATCACTATCTCATAAAAGTTAAACAGAAACCATTCCAAGCCTGGAAGGTTTTTAACAGTGCAGCGAATGAATAAGTGATTGGCATAAACATCAAGTATTAAAGGGAACCTTAACTGGCGGGGAAAAAATAATTCACTTACCTGTGGGCTTTCCCAAGCCTCCTGCAGCTGTGCTGTGCCCGCGCCGGTCCTTCGGTGCCCTCCGGTCTCCCTCCGCCGCTAAGTTTCGTTTTCGGATGACTGCCAGTCGTCCTCGGGCAAAGCGTCATCTTCTTCCGGAGACCCCGTCGTAAAGCGCGTCCGCATGACGCGTTTGGCGTCATGCGGACGCGCTTTACGGCTCTTTACGACGGGGAATGCGGAAGAAGATGACGCTTTGCCCGAGGACGACTGGCAGTCGTCCGACAACGAAACTTAGCGGCGGAGGGAGACCGGCGCGGGCACAGCACGGCTGCAGGAGGCTTGGGAAAGCCCCCAGGTAAGTGAATTATTTTTTCCCCGCCAGTTAAGGTTCCCTTTAAGTATCAGATATCAAAAAGTCCTTCTAAAAAAGAGAAAACTTTGGTTAATGCATACTGTTATATCTTTTACTAAGTGATATAAGCTAGATCTATTACAAATATAGGAGAAAAGAATATTAGTCCACTAAAGTCTAAGACAAATATTACTAAGAAATGTAAGCGTAGTTTGGTGAAACTTAAAGGTAAAGTCACAGTATGCTGAAGCAAGAAGGTGGTAATAGTGAACACTGAAATGGGTGCTACAGGAGAAACTTGAGTGTAATGCACATTAATGTGCTAGAACTGGGAAATATCAGAGTTACCACATCTTCAAGAGTCCTCATCTTCTTGTTGGTTCTGAGGAGGTGTCTTATCAGGGATGTTAGCTCGAGCTGTTGAGCGCTGGTTTTTTTTTCTTCTTTACTTTCCCCTCAGACCTAACTAATGTAGCCTGATTGGCTGAATTTCTTTCCCTCCCATTTTCCCCTCCCACACCTGTCTTCCTCTGTGATTGGCCAATATTTATCATGCTGAGAAGCTGACACCAGCTCTGCAGTCGCTACTGCAGAGCTGGGTGGGAGTGTCTAAAGACTGGGAGGAGGAAGGCCAATGCACAGACAGAATAAGGGAGGAAATGTCAGGATTGGCTTCAAGATACAGTCAAAATGGAAAATCCTTAGGATTTTCTCTTTTTACTATAGGAAAATCACTAAAATCAAAATCTGGACAATGCAATTCATATGTTATGTAAGTAGAGCAAGTATTTATCTACTTATATGTGTTTTTTTCTGAGAGAGTATGGCTGACAGCTCCACTTTAAGGACTGCCCTTTCCTAGTTGCTATAAGATCACAGTAACGATCTGTTGTTGCTGAACTCCTGGTCTTTTTCTTGTCCTGATCCCTGTTTATGTACCTAACTTCCTGGTTTGACCTGATTTATGTTCTGGACGAGTCTTCTGTCTACTGATATTGTGCCTCCCCTTCTTTTTTGGTATACCTGTGAGTATTTAAAACACAATCTTTTCATTTAGAGGAAAAGATTTGAAAAATAAAATATAATGCTCCCAATGTCAAATCCCTTATTATGGGCATGGTTCGCACCTGATAATTTGGACTTAGACCACTAACCACTGTAAAAATTGCAGTTATGGTTGCAACGCATTGGTGATTTGGGTTGGGAAGAAGTATCGGCTGACAGGCGCTGGAGTTTAGCTGCATTCCAGTTCAGTATTATTGGCGGCTATTGTTGAAGGTTAGTGCTAGAAGTAGATTGGGGGGGTTAGTGTTGGGACGGAGGTAGTGTTAGGCATAGGGGAGGGCTCATGCAAGGGTTAGGTTAAGTCGTGGTGGAATATCAGTGATTTAACGGATATTCTACTAACTATAAAAGTATATAGGAGGATATCAGTAAATTTACCAATATTTTCTAGTAGTATAATTAGATAGTAGAATATCAGTTATTTTACTAATGTTAAAATTATATAGAATATCGGTTAAATTTACCGCTATTCTACTGACTGGTAAATCTACACTTATTTTAACTTGCGGCTTTTTAAATTGTAAGCTCCTACTGTATTGAGTAAATATGGCATTCAGATGATATCTTTGGTGTACTGACTGCATTTGCTTCAAGCTGCATTCCAGACCTCCACAATATTTGCAAGCCAAGGACCCTTTGGGGAGCCCCGAGGACTCGGCAGCCCACCTTGTGGGTAGCAGCGGATGGCTGCCACACTCTGACTGCCAGTCGACTGAGGTCTTGCTGCCTGCCTCCGACCGGCCGCACAAACCCAGGCTGCAAGCTGGGGAAAAAATTAAAAATCTCAAGCAAGTTTCACAGTTTTCGCCAGCTGCCGGTCCATCACAGAAGCTACCAGCCCCCCAGCTAACCCGCAGCCAATGTACCTAGGACAGTCTACAGGCTTGGCCAGCCAGCCAACCATGCCACTAGTCAACCGGTTCACCACCGCAACTCCAGGAGGACTTTCCATCTCTCGTTTTTCTTTCTCTCCTTCTGTCTCTACCCTCTTTCTCTTCGCTCTCTGTCTATCCTTTCTCTCTTTTCTTCCCTCTTTCTGTCCCAAGGACACACAGCGGGCATCTGGAATTGCTGTTGAGCGCCGCAGGTTAATATGGCAGCTCCATCCACTTACATAGCTCTCAGACTACCCCTCTGGTCCTTCTTTCATGATGGTTATCTACTGTGCAAATGCCTTCTTATGTTGTACTGTACCTGCAATGCTTACTGTAACTGTAACGTTTATTGTACCATAACCGACCCTGTATGTGCCAAAAACAATTCCGGGTACAACTCCCGTTGTACTTGGCGAAATAAAGTGATTCTGATTTACTTCTACAAAAATAAGGCAAATTTCAATCCTCTCTGGACTGCCTGATGTGGTCCGATAACTGAGGGTTAGCCCTAAGCTGGTGGAAGTACATCAAAGATGCCTCACGTGGTCATGGCTTGTAACCTCTAAATGTAATTTTGAGAATGTACTTATTTGAGAAGAAGCTGGGTTTAGATGGGTATAAAACCATTTGTCTGGACTCTGAACTAAACTGCACACTATACGTTCTCTTGTGTCCCTTTGGGGTCTGAAGAACCAGGCACATTTATGCTATAAATCTTTTGAGCAGCCACTTAGCCAAGTCCGATAATCTTTGTCATATACAATAGAATCTCCTTATAGTAAACTCTGATATAGTAAACCTCTGGATATAGAAAATTGAGTTCCCAGGTCCGGACCATGCACCTGTATGAATATATAATGTATGACAAATTCTGTCTAATGTAGCAAACTCTTGATATAGTAAACGACTTGGCATGGTCCCTTGGAGGGGGGGGGGAGGGAGATGATCTCTTCTGTTGTCTGTGGCTTTTGCTTCTCTAAGGGTCAGATCTAGTCCTAATAAATCCCCAGAAGATCTCTATAAATGACATTACTATTACGTTTTTGCTTTGTTTTTCTAAAAAAGCCAAAATCGGTAGCACAGCTAGTGAAAAGATAGCTCGTTATGAGCTTGCAGCTTGACAAAGAAGTACTACACTACAAAACAGCGGGCTGTAGATGTGTGTAAGCCCACTTTTTTCACTGACGTGATTTTAATTACATGTTTTAATAAAGAGCTATCTTTTTCAAGGGCTGTGCTGCTGATTTTGGCTTTTTTTGGATTGGTGACCCTGGAGGGCATCGGGGTCATATCGGCTATAGCACGCTTCATCTCCATTGGAGTGCTTGGTCTAACGCTTTGTGAATGCTTCGTTTTTCTGTAATTTGAATGAAATAATTTGTATCATTTGTAACCACAGAGGTTTAACGTAAAATTGCATATAATTACATTCACTTTATTATAAATATCTTTGTAAAAAAACATTTAACCTTGCCTCGATTTGTCTTTCTTTCTCGTTACTAGTGGACTTCACAGCAGAAGAAGATGCTGAATTACTAGATGTCAAAATAAAATGCCTGAATAACCTCGCTGCTTCCCAGCTTAAACTTGACCACTTTGAGGCTGCCTTAAAGTCATGTAATTTGGTTCTGGAGCAACAGCCCAATAATATCAAGGCTTTGTTTAGAAAGGGGAAGGTAAAAAATGACCAACCATTCTGGCTTCACCTTTTTCTTGTTTACCGTATATTGTCTTTCTTAATCCTGACTGTAAGTGAAAACACACTAAGTTATAAATCAACGGTCCTTTATTAGGTGTCCAATGTTTTGGTGTGAAATTCTGCTAAATGGAATATTACTTTAACCACTTAAGGACCGCAGTCTTTTCACCCCTTAAGGACCAGAGCCTTTTTTCCATTCAGACCACTGCAGCTTAAATGGTTTATTGCTCAGTCATACAAGCTACCATCTAAATGAATTTTACCTCCTTTTCTTGTCACTAATACAGCTTTCTTTTGGTGCTATTTGATTGCTGCTGCGATTTTTACTTTTTATTCTATTCATCAAAAAAGACATGAATTTTTGCAAAAAGATTTTTTTAACTTTCTGTGCTGACATTTTTCAAATAAAGTAAAATTTCTGTATACATGCAGCGCGAAAAATGTGGACAAACATGTTTTTGATTAAAAAAAACCCATTCAGTGTATATTTATTGGTTTGGGTAAAAGTTATAGCGTTTACAAACTATGGTGCAAAAATTGAATTTTCCCATTTTGAAGCATCTCTCTCATTTCTGAGCACCTGTCAGGTTTCATGAGGTGCTAGAATTCCAGGATAGTATTAATACCCCCAAATGACCCCATTTTGGAAAGAAGACACCCCAAAGTATTCACTAAGAGGCATGGTGAGTTCATAGAAGATTTTATCTTTTGTCACAAGTTAGCGGAAAATGACACTTTGTGACAAAAAAAATAAATAAAAAAAAGTTTCCATTTCTGCTAACTGGTGACAAAAAAAATGAAATCTGCCACGGACTCACCATGCCCCTCTCTGGATACCTTGAAGTGTCTAGTTTCCAAAATGGGGTCATTTGTGGGGTGTGTTTACTGTCCTGGCATTTTGGGGGGTGCTAAATTGTAAGCACCCCTGTAAAGCCTAAAGGTGCTCATAGGACTTTGGGCCCCTTAGCGCACCTAGGCTGCAAAAGAAATGTCACACATGTGGTATCGCCTTACTCAGGAGAAATAGTATAATGTGTTTTGGGGTGTATTTTTACACATACCCATGATGGGTGGGAGAAATATCTCTGTAAATGAGATTTCTTTTGATTTTTTTACACACAATTGTCCATTTACAGAGATATTTCTCCCACCCAGCATGGGTATGTGTAAAAATACACCCCAAAACACATTATACTACTTCTCCTGAGTACGGCGATATCACATGTGTGACACTTTTTTGCAGCCTAGGTGCGCTATGGGGCCCAACGTCCTATTCACAGGTCATTTTGATGCATTTGGTTTCTAGACTACTCCTCACGG